>NC_058088.1:50879065-50956093 GCF_014858855.1 Bufo gargarizans
ATATGCATCCATAACCGGAATATAGAACCACAAAAGAAGCTACTCCAAATGTTCTGTTCCTTGTCATCTTGAGCTCATTGTGACCCCTGGTCAGTGGCATGTTCATCTCCAGCTCAGTGTGGCCCTGAAGTTCATAGTAGAATGTTCTAGTCCTGGAAATCTCCCATACATTGTTTTCCCCCACCTCAGATCAGTGTGAGTAACGTTCACAACAGGACATTACATTCTTGGACATCTGTAGATCATCATGATCTAGGATGATTGTAATGTCCACAATAGAACTTTACCTTCTCTGGATATCTCCAGCTTGGTGTGGCCCTTAGGTTATTGGATATGCCTCCTGTCCTGGCTCTGCCCTCAGGCTATGACAGCATTATCTGGGCTATATATGGTACCCTACCCTATAGGAAGGTGCCTGGTTCCTGCAAATGTATGCCACTATTGTGTGTTTTGACCTGCGTACTTGACCTCTGCTTGGTCAATATTGATCCTGTGCCACCTTGCCTGTTTAACTGTATTGCATGAGCTCTGCCAGTCCTGACTTCTACTTGACTTCTGATCATACTTCTGCCTGTCCCTTCAGTGCCAAAGACTAGTTCCTTGACCTGCCTCTGTCAATAGCCTCTAAACGTTGAGTACTCTAGAGGTAGTGGCCTATTGGCCCCTGAAACAAAGTCCAAATCTCTATACAGAAGTAAAAGGGTAAACACCAGGGGACCTGTCATGGTTCCCCCAGCTGATGCTGTCTCAGTATGGCAGCAGTGTCCAGTTGCAGGGGGAATCAGGAATGTGTCTTGGCCCTCACTGATGTCGAAGCCCTGGGCCAATAAGGAAGTGCCCTGGGTTTCTGAACATCATGGCTCGTGAGTGGCAGCTCCACCTGGTGTACACGCACCCTGGTGTGAGCTGTCTATTCCCTGGAATAAAAGACTGGCACCTGCGCTGTACAGGTACAGCTGAATTTCTTGTCCTCTGGCTCCCCCTACTGGTTCCTTGCATAATTGAAGACTGGCTTTGGATTTCTGGATTTGACCTTTTGACTATGGTTTTTGCTTCTGGCATTTTTGTATCATATTTGATCTCCTGGTTCTGACTGGCGTGTTTTGGTTTCCTCACTTGTGTGTCACACTTCACATATTGCAGTATACGGACTGTCATCCAGTTGTGGGTCACTGCCTAGAGCTGTGATGGTTAATCTCTGGCACGCCAGCTGTGGTAAAACTACAACTCCCAAGATGTGCACTTGCTTGGCTGTTCTCAGAACTCTATAGAAATATATGGAGCATGCTGGAAGTTGTAGTTTCACCACAGCTGAAATGCCGGAAGTTAGCTATCACTGATTTAGGGTGTTTCACATTATGAATCCAGTTCGTGATTTAGTGGAACAAATGCAGCGTCTAACCCTGACAGCCCAAGACTTAGCTGAGAGGGTCCATAATTAGGATACTATTCAGGGGTTACCAGGTAGTACCTCCGCTGCCCCGTCTATGGAACTTAAAATCAAGCTTCTTAACAGAAAATAGCTTTTTGCCTTTAAGGAGGGCTGCAAACTTTATTTTAGACTCAGGCCTTTTTCTTCCAGTTCTGAAAAGCAGCGAGTAGGGATTGTTATTTCACTGTTACAGAGAGACCCCCAGGAGTGGGTGTTTTCTCTTCCCTCTGATTCACCTGCCTTAGCTTTGGTTGACAATTTCGTATTTGCTTTAGGTCTGTTGTAGAATGAACTACTACAAGTTAGTGTGGAGGAATATTGTACAGAATCTAGGTGTGTGGACTCTTGTTGGAACGACCCCGCTTTAAGGTGTCAGTTTTGTTGAGGTCTTTCTGAGGCCTTCAAGGACTTACTGGTCAGCTACCCTAACAACAATACCTTCGACAAGACCATGACACTGTATATTTGGATTGTCAATTCAGGGAACATTATAGGGAATGTGTGGTTTCCCCGTGTCGCAGGTACCCTCCAGATTTGGTCCTTACTCTCCCAGCACAACGTCCTGACCCGAAGGAACCTATGAAGTTTGGTGCCACCTACCCTTGAACAAAGACCCCCCGAAGATGTCAGGGACTTTGTTTCTATTGTGCTTTCACTGATTGGGTCAAGTTGTGTCCCAATTGCCCAGAGTCAAGTGAGGCTGGGAAAAAGTATTTGGGAAAAAATGTATTTAGTGATGCTTCCAAAATAATCATGTTACCCATTTGTATTCCGTTTGGGAATAAGAAATTGACAAGAGAGGCTTTTGTAGATTGTGGGGCCACTGTGAATTTTATCAGTGAGAATTTGCATTGTCCCTAGAGCTTTATCTCCATTGCTCCTTTATCTCCATTGCTCTTTCCTGTTCAGGTGATGGCGATTGATTCCACCATCATGGGGAAGGATGGTATTCAATTCTGTACTACTGTAATTAACATGTCCATAGGGGTCCTCCACTCTGAAACTTGTTCATTTCTGGTTACGAAAAAATTACTTGTTGATGTCTTGTTAGGAATTTCTTGGATACAGGATCACAATCCTGTTATTAATTGAGAAACAGGGGAGTAAGAGTTGGGGTAAAGACCTTGTCTCTACCTTATCTATGGCCTCATTGCAAATGATTCCTCTACATTTGTCGAATCTCAATACGAACTTTAAGATGTTTTTGTTGAACCTAGTTCTGATTTTCTTCCTTCTCATAGTGACTACAACTGCTCAATTGACTTGATTCCAGACTCCAAATTTCCAAAAGGATGTATTTTTAATTTGTCAGGTCCAGAACATCAGGTCATGAAGGACTTCATTAAAGAAAGTCTGGTAAAGGGTCACATCTGACCGCCTGTTTCTCCTATGGGGACGGGATTCTTTTTTGTCAAGAAAAAGGATGGAGGTGTCAGATTATTGGCGGTCTCAGTGTATTGACTATAAGGAGCTTAATAAAATCATGGTCAAAAACTGCTATCCTTTGCCGCTGATCTGAGACCTTTTTAATCAGATTCAGGGAGCTAAATGGTTCACCAAGTTAGATTTTCGATGGACTTATAACTTTATACGCATCAAGGAGGGGAATAAGTGGAAGACAATGGTCAATACACCAGAGGGACACTGAATATTTTGGTGATGCCATTTGGTCTAAGCAATGCATCTGCCTTCTTTCAAAACTTGGTGAATAATTTGTTTAGGGAATTTGTTGGAAAATTTTTGGTTGTTTATTTAGATGACATTCTGGTGTACTCCTCCGACTTTAGTTCCTATGTTCGTCATGTTAAGTCTGTCTTACAGGTACTGCACGGTAATTTGTTATTTGTGAAGTTAGAGAAATGTTTACTTGAAGTCAAAGAGGTGCCATTCTTGAGATATATTATATCCCCAGACTCTTTCTGCATGGACCCAGTTATGGTTCAAGCAATTAATGACTGGGTGCAACCAAAGTCTCTCAAGGCCTTGCAGAGATTCTTGGGATTCACAAAATATAGAAAATGTGTTAAAAAAAAAATTGTTATCACCAAACCTCTTACTGACCTTACCAGGAAAGGTGCTGACGTTGTTAATTGGAAACCTGAAGCTACAGTTGCCTGAAAAAATGTATTGTTGAAACTTCCATTCTTACCCAACCAGATCAGAATGATCTACTTTTACCTGCTTGAGACCTTGTGCACGTTTCTCTGGAAAATGTTCCTCTGCTGAAGCTAACTGTCCGGAACAGATTACGCTCTCTAAAAACCCAGACTTACTTAATAGGCTGTATGGAAATAAGTTTTCAAAACTGGACAGCCCCTTTAAGAAGTGTTAACCCAAGTGTCATGACCCTTAAGTGTTCACTTCTTTGGGCCATTACTCAACAGATCAATTATTTTCTCAGAGAATAAAGTCTCAGCTTAAATGTCACCGAGTCAATCCGTGAACGTCCTGCTGAAATCCATTACTCTGCGTCTTGACCTCTCTATGGTGAAGGTGCAGGCGGTTCCAACACTTACTTGTAATTATAGAATCAAACAGCCGATATGTAATATTCTATGAGGATGATGATGGAGACAATGGCAGATATTCAGCTCATGGTCTGCAGCTGTCAGATGGAATTTTTACCAATTGCTGCCTCTTAAGCTACTTTCACACTAGCGGAACGGACTTCCAGCAGGCTGCTCCGTCGGGTGAACAGCCTGTCGGGTCCGTCCTGCCCCTAGTAAATGTGTGCCCCCGGACTGCCGCTCCATCCTCATTGACTATAATGGGGGCGGGGTGGAGTTCTGGCAGAGGCAAGGCAGCGCACAGCGAGAGGCCGCCGGAATAAATGTCGGACATGTTGTAGTTTTATTCCGGCAGCCTCTAAAGTCAATGGGGACGGAGCGTCAGTCCGGGGGCACATGTTCACCATCAGCAGGACGGATCCGACAGGCTGTTCACCTGACGGAACAGCCTGCCGGAGGTCCGTGCCGCTAGTGTGAAAGTAGCCTTAGAACATCAAAGCTGTGATTGTAAATGAGATTGTTAGAGCATTTGTGAGTCTTTGCCCAAACAGAACACATGAAATCTAATCACTTGAGGTATTTAAAGGGCACCTATCAGCAGGATCAACCTTATTACACCAGGCATACTGCCTCCATAAAAATCATTGGGCCCCAGAGCACTAATCTGAACTGGGCCGTCATGCCCTGTCCTTCTTACTACCTGCTCCCGGCCCCTCCCACTTCCTGCCCTG
Source organism: Bufo gargarizans (assembly GCF_014858855.1). Classification (NCBI taxonomy): domain Eukaryota; kingdom Metazoa; phylum Chordata; class Amphibia; order Anura; family Bufonidae; genus Bufo; species Bufo gargarizans. The sequence goes on from NC_058088.1 coordinate 50,883,736, forward strand.
GCCCCATCCTATTTACACCTACAAACAAAAACATATATATATCATTAAATCTTATCAACCACCACCTAGTCATTTATGCACTGCAAGTCTGAATTCTTATAGGCAAACACCCCCCCTCCAACATGGACTGTTCTAAACTTACAATCCACTTTCCCTCACCCCCCTCCATGAACTACTGTAGTCCTATCAGCCCGCCCATGAACTGCGCTGTGGCTGCAGTCTTTTGTGCCACCCATAGCACCCCTAAGGCTATATACACAACCGCTGCAGAGGTTCCGCCAGGAGCCTCCATTGCAAATTCCAGCAAAAATAAAGGGCTAAAAAACACTGCATGCAACAATATTTCATCCAATAAAATGCCTGGACTCATGTCGGTGGTGTTTAACATATGCTGAATCCGGCAATTCCAGTATTCTGCTCCTATGCTTGAACAGGTTACCAGAATATGATCTCAATTGTGCACCTAGCCTTACCTGATAACCTGTGCCTACTCATGCTGCCTTTTATATAGTGTGCCATCCTCCCCCCATGGACTGTGCCTGCTGCTGTGTATTATATAGTATTCTATACCCCCTACCATGGACTGTGCCTGCTGCTGTGTATTATATAGTATTCTATACCCCCTACCATGGACTGTGCCTGCTGCTGTGTATTATATAGTATTCTTTACCCCCTACCATGGACTGTGCCTGCTGCTGTGTATTATATAGTGTTCTATACCCCCTACCATGGACTGTGCCTGCTGCTGTGTATTATATAGTATTCTATACCCCTACCATGGACTGTGCCTGCTGCTGTGTATTATATAGTATTCTATACCCCTACCATGGACTGTGCCTGCTGCTGTGTATTATATACCCCCTACCATGGACTGTGCCTGCTGCTGTGTATTATATAGTATTCTATACCCCAAACATGGACTGTGCCTGCTGCTGTGTATTATATAGTATTCTATACCCCCTACCATGGACTGTGCCTGCTGCTGTGTATTATATACCCCCTACCATGGACTGTGCCTGCTGCTGTGTATTATATAGTATTCTATACCCCTACCATGGACTGTGCCTGCTGCTGTGTATTATATAGTATTCTATACCCCCTACCATGGACTGTGCCTGCTGCTGCTTATTATATAGTATTCTATACCCCCTACCATGGACTGTGCCTGCTGCTTATTATATAGTGCGTAGTGTTGGGCGAGCATAAGTTTAACACCGCGTGTGCTCGAGCGCGATGCTCGAGTCTCCTCCCCGCACGTTTGTTGGCTGCTACGCAACCAATAAACGTGCGCGTAGGTGCTGGCACTCATGGTAATGCCGTAGCCATGTTGGCTACTGGCATTACAGTCATAGGCTGGCTATATAGCACCCGATGACGCGTGGTTTGGCTCAGTCAGGGAGAGCTGCAGCAGAAGGGACAGATAGTGTAGGGACAGGAATTGGTTTGTTTGTTAGGCAGGGTTTACTGGTGAAAGGTGTTAGAGATCCAAAAGTCCTTTTAAGGACTATTGTTTTATCAGGCTGCCATATATATTACTAGCGCAACCTGCTCTAAATTCCGTGCAATTGTTTGGCTGCTGCTGACAGTGACACATCCTCTGCTACATCTGTTGTGTTACATTTGCACTGTAAAATTCAGTGCAATTGTTTGGCCACTGGTGACAGTGACATTACCTGCACCACATCTCCTGTATAACGTTAGAGCATCCAAAATATCTGTAACATTCAGTGTAATTTTTTCGTCCATGTTGACAGTCACATTACCTGCACCACATCTCCTGTTTAACGTTTGCCCATTATAAAAATCTGTGACATTCAGTTTAATTTATTTGTGCATACACTTACAAAACCTGCGCTACTGTACGTGTCACATACTTGCAAGCATATCAACCATTTAATATGCTCAAGGCGAGCAGTAAGGGACGGGGAAGTGGCCGTGCTGCTGATGGTGCACGCAGAGGCCGTGGCCCTGGGCGCGGTGAAACTGTGCCTGCTGCCAGAGCACAAGAAACACACTCATCCACTATACCCAGCTTCATGTCCCAGTTTACAGGCTGGTGTATGACACCACTCTCGAAGTCACACCATTGCTACCAGGTGGTCGGTTGGATTGCAGCAGATAATGCTTCCAGTCGGTTAAGCACCACCCTGTCCTCCACAAAGTCCAGTCTCACCCTGATCCTCCTACCTCCCACCATGGAGAGTCTTGGCTAACAAGTGATCCCACACTCGGATATTCCGAGTAAATCTTTTCATCGCCATTCCTTAATTTGGTCCTCTCGCCAAGCCCGCTTGTAGAGGGACATGAGGAGATCTTGTGCACTGATTCCCAAACTCTGGAGCATCCACAGTCACAAGAAGATGACAATGGGGAACGGCAATTAGTGTTTCACAAGGTGGATGATGATGATGAGACACAGTTGCCAATAAGTCAACCGCAATTAGTGTCTCAAGAGGTTGATGATGAGGATGAGACACAGTTGTCAATGAGTGAGGTTCTTGTTAGGTCAACAAGTCAGGAGGATGACTAGAGTGAGGGAGTGGAAGAGGATGTGGTGGACGATGAAGTCACTGACCCTACCTGGGAAGGTGGCAAGCCGAGCGAGGACAGCAGTACAGAGGGGGAAGGATCCGCAGCACTGCAACAGGCTGGAAGAGGCAGTGGGTTGGCAAAATGGAGAAGGCAGGCCACACCAAACAGGCCCTCAACTGTTCCCCGGAGCACCCCATTGCGGCAATCTTCTTTGTCAAGGGGTAGGTGTTTTGCAGTCTGGCGCTTTTTTGAGGAAAGTTTGGACGATAAAAGAATTGTCATTTGCAACCTGTGCCGTACCAAAATGAGCAGGGGCGTGAACACTAGCAAACTCACCTCCACCAGCATGATCCGCCACATGGCATCAAAGCACCATAATAGGTGGCCCAAACGCCTGGGTCCACAATCAGTGTCTGCGGGTCACACCACTGCCTCCCCTTCTCCTGTGTTACGTGCTGCCCACCCGCCCTGCACCTGGACCTTTGCAAGCACCATCAGCTAGCACATACACTTCTGTGTCCCAGCGCAGCATACAGATGTCCATACCCCAGGCCTTTAAATGAAAGCGCAAATACCCAGCCCCCACCCATAGGCCATAGCACTAAATGCACACCTCTCCAAATTGCTGGCACTGGAAATGTTGCTATTTAGGCTTGTGGACACTCAGGCTTTCCGCCTTACTCAGTCCACAGCCGCCACTATTTTTCCAGGTGGGGCGTCGCCGCCTTAAACCAGTATGTGTCCCGTAGCATCACCCGTGCCCAGACCAACGCAGTTATTGGGAAGGTCCACTTAACGACTGATATATGGACAAGTGTTTGTGCCCAGGGATGCTACATTAGCCTGACGGCACACTGGGTGAATGTTGTGGAGGCCAGGAGCGACTCGTACCCTGGGATGGCACAGGTGCTACCGACGCCAAGGATTGCAGGCCCTACTTCCATCAGGATTTCCGCCATCATCTACAATAGAGGCTTCAACCCCCCCTTCTCATCCTCCACCTCCTCCTCCACTTCCACCTCAGAATTATTATCTTGCAGCACCAGTCAGTCATCAGTCGGTAGCTGGAAGCAGTGTAGCACTGCAGTAGGGAAGCGGCAACAGCCCAGCTAAAAATAATATGTTTATGTGACAAACAGCACAGCGCTGCAGAGCTGTGACAGGGTGTAAGGGACCAGACTGAGCTGTGGCTCTCACCACTCAACCTACAACTAGGCATGGTTGTGTCTGATAATGGCCATAACTTGGTGGCGGCTTTGGAGCTCGGCAAGCTCACACACATACCATGCCTAGCCCACGTGTTCTACTTAGTGGTTCAGCGGTTTCTCAAAACCTACCCCAATTTGCCTGAGCTACTGGTGAAGGTGCGCCGTGTGTGTGCCCATTTCTGAAAGTCATCTACAGCTGCCGCCAGTCTGGCAACGCTGCAGCAGCACTTGCAATTGCCAGCTCACCGACTGTTGTGCGACGTGAGCACGCGCTGGAACTCCACGTTCCATATGTTGGCAGGGCTTTGGGAGCAGCAGAGGGCAGTAGTGGAATACCAGCTGCAACACGGTCGTCATCTTTTTAATTAGCTTCTGCTCTTCACAAGCGAGGAGTGGGCATGGATGTCTGACCTCTGTGAGGGTTTAAGAAACTTTGAGGAATCAAAACTGATGGTGAGCGGCGATGCCGCTATTATCAACATAACCATCCCACTTCTAGGTCTACTGAAACGTTCGCTGCTCACAATTAAGGCGGATGCTTTGCATGTGGAAGAGGTAGAAATGGGGGAAGTACACAGGGTGATAGCATGACCACCCTCAGTTCGTCTTCTCAGCGCGAATTGAATGATGATGATGATGAGGAGGAGGAGCAGGAGACGGTTGCCTTCATTACAGAGGGTACTACCCATAGCAGGTTTATTCCATCTGATCAGCGTGGATGGGCCGAAGAGGAGGAAGAAGATGAGGAGATTGAGAGTCATCCTCTTGATGAGGACAGCGAAGTCTTGTCTGTTGGGACTCTGGCACACATGGCTTACTTTATGTTATGCTGCCTTTGCCGTGACCCTCGTGTTATACGCATTTTGGCCAACACCGATTACTGGTTGTTCACCCTTCTCGACCCCCACTACAAAGAGAACTTCTCATCTCTCATTCCTGTGGTGGAGAGGACTAGCAAAATGGTGCAATACCAGAAGGTCTTTGTGGAAAAATTGCTCCAAACATTTCCAGCTGACAACGCTGGCGACAGAGTCTGTAGTTCCTTGGGCAACCGAGGAGGGGAGACGAGGGGAACACACAGCAGTTCCAATAGAGGCAGGGCAACACTCTCCAAGGCCTGGGACAGTTTCATGACACCCGCCAGCACCCTCACCCTGATGTGCGGCCTAGTGTCACAAGGAGAGGAAGGTTTTGGAAGATGGTGAAGGACTACATAGCAGACTGTGTCAGCGTCCTCAATGATCCCTCTGTGCCTTACAACTACTGGGTGTCCAAGCTGGACACGTGGCACGAACTGGCGCTCTACGCCTTGGAGGTGCTCGCCTGCCCTGCCGCCAGCGTTTTGTCAGAGCGGGTATTTAGTGCTGCTGGTGGCATCATAACAGATAAGCGCATCCACCTGTCAACTGAAAATGCTGACAGGTTGACTCTTATAAAAATCAATAAGGCTTGGATTGCCCCTGACTTCTCTACTCCACAAGAGGAAAGCGGCTGAACATAAAGGCACTTTACATGTGGATTTTATGGTGTATTGAATACAATATATTCCCAGGCACCCCTTCCACCACAAAAAAGGGTATATGGTACAATCTTCCTTTTCTCGTCCTCCATCATATCAACATGCTTATTAGGCTGCCCTCGCTCCTAATGTTTTAGAGTCAGCTCAGCAGCAGAAGCAGCAGACCCTCAACCATAATTTTTTGATTGTCAGCTCAGCAGGCCCTCGCCCATAATTTTTTCCATGGTCAGCTCAGCAGCAGGCCCTCGCCCCTAATGTTTTAGAGGGTCACCAGCAGGCCATCAATCATAATTTTTCAAGGCTGTGTATGGTGCCCTCCTTTATGTGTAATAAAGGGTGTATTGGAGTGCTGGTTCCTTGTAATTTTTGGCAGCCCTTTCCCTTAGTGCATAGGCTTTATGAGTGTAGGAGAATGAGGCCCTCCTCTATGTGATATACAGGGTGTATCAGAGTGCCTCTTCCTTGTAATTTTTGGCAGCACTTGCACTTTATATACAAGTAAATATACAGGAAAGAATGTTTCCTAACAATTTTTCCTCTAAAATCGATTTTATCTTTGGTTTTGTGCGTATTATTGTCAGTCTGTAAGTGGCGTACTACTCGGACAACATCGTTCCCAGCAGCGACCTGGGAGTCCAAGATGCATCCAGACATCCTCCACATGCTGTTCCCGAACCATTTTGGTGGTTTTTCCATCAATTTCTGACCTTTCACTATGAACCAGACGCCCTCCCCTCCTCAGAGCAGGGGCTGCCTGGTTTAATGCTCGGGTTCTCCCATTGACTTCCATTGTGCTTGGGTGATCTGCTAAGCACCCGAGCATCCAAAAGCTACCCAAGCACTTTGGTGCTCGATCAACATTAATAGTGTGCCATCCTTCTCCCATGGACTGTGCCTGCTTCTTATTATATAGTGTGCCACCTTTCCCCCCTGGACTCTGCTGACTGATGCTTATTATAATGTGCACCATCCATCTCCCATGTACTGTGCCCACTTCTGGTTATTATATAGTGTGCCATACCGCCTCACGGACTGTGCCTGCTCTTTATTATATAGTGTGCCATCCATCTCCCATGTACTGTGCCCACTGCTGCTTATTATATAGTGTGCCATACCGCCTCACGGACTGTGCCTGCTCTTTATTATATAGTGTGCCATCCATCTCCCATGTACTGTGCCCACTGCTGGTTATTATATAGTGTGCCATACCGCCTCATGGACTGTGCCTGCTGCTTATTATATAGTGTGCCATCCATCTCCCATGTACTGTGCCCACTGCTGCTTATTATATAGTGTGCCATACCGCCTCACGGACTGTGCCTGCTGCTTATTATATAGTGTGCCATCCATCTCCCATGTACTGTGCCCACTGCTGGTTATTATATAGTGTGCCATACCGCCTCATGGACTGTGCCTGCTGCTTATTATATAGTGTGCCATCCTTCCCCCACGATCTGTGCCTGCTGCTGCTTATTATATAGTGTTGCAAACCCTCCTGTCTTCACCTTCCTCCCCTCCGCTTCCCCAATGCTGACTTATGCCTGTGCTTCTGTAGCTGTCACGGTGGCAGAGTACAATCAGGTCCTGCTGCAGATCTTCTCAGCACTGGACTGCAGTCTGGACTGGTGACACTGCTGGATCAGGTTAGGTCCAGACCAGTCAATCAGGTCACAGAGTGACGCTTGCTGGCAGAAGAACAGGGCCGGGACAAGGTATTTTGGTGACATAAGCAGATTAGGAAAATGGCGCCCTCTTTTTAGAAATAATTAAATACTGCCCGAGAACTATCACTGGTCATAATAAGCCCCTTATTCTTTATGCAAATGAGGGTCCCAGTGCAATGAGGGATGGGGCATAGCACCTCAGCTTTCCAGGGCAGGTCATGCCCCTCATTGTACGGAAGACCTTGTTTTCATAAAGAATAAAAGGCGTTTTTTTCTCCAGAATTTCGCAACTGATTTTTGCAAGTCGGATATCATTTTAATCAGCAGGATCAACCCTGCCAGGCAATATACCTGGTGTAAGGCGGTTGAATCTACTGATGGGTTCTCTTTAAAGTGGATTATTTAGCAAGTCTTAGATTTCCTTTAGTAAATGCCTATAGAGATGATTATATAAATCATTGAAAGAAGACTTAGGCCATGTTCACGTGGATCCAATTTGATCCATGTCAAATCAACTCCAAAGACCAGTGGCTCCAATGCAAGTGAATCGGAACCTCACTCACATGCAGCAGAAATTTTCTGCGTATTTTTCAGCAAGTAGAAAACTATTGATGTAAGTGACATTCCACATGGGGATCCTGAGCATTGGGCTTCTTTGACACGAGCAAATTTTTCGTGTGGATCACGTGTTTGCCAGGAGATGTTGAGGGTTATCCTTCAGTATTTTTTCACACGCGTGAAAAATGCCTCAAAAACTGAAACAATGAATGCAACAGCAGACAAAACTGATTAAACTTGGGTGTAAACCTATCAGTTTTATCCTGGACAGACCCGGGCACAATCTGTAGCACTCATGTGAAATAAGCCTTAGCCTCACTGACGACTCGTCCTTGTGCAGATCCGTAGCAGAAATCTGATCATCCAGCAATGATGTGTATGGCCATCTTCACTCCAAGAGGACTCACCTCCACATAAAGACCAAAGACTACTACTCCACCATCCTGTGCTCACTAGACAGGCGGCAGCCCTGACAGTCTATAATACGAGCCGTCTCTTTGGTAGGGTGTCTCCATGGTATATACACCTTTGACTACATAATAAATCAGAATGGTCACTTCTTCCCAATCTCTTCACTCTCAGTTCTTTGCCATAATTTCCACATCAGGATTTATCAATGAGACTCAGCCTCACTGACTCTGCTCACCCTGATCTATCTTGCCTCCGTCATCCATCATTACTCTGAAGATTCAGGTTGACATGTGTATTCTAGAGTTGACCATTAGTATGGTCTAGAAAAATATTATGTCTTACATTGAGATTGCTCAGACCCAGAAGATCATGGCTAAGGCTAGTATCACAACAGCCTGCCGGATCCGTACTGCCGCTAGTGCACGTGTGCCGCCGAAGGTCCGCTCAGGTCCCGATGACTATAATGGGGGCGAGACGGAGTTCCGACGGCAGCTCGGCAAACATGCAGCCGAGATGCAGCCAGAATAAGACTACGACATGTCATAGTTTAATTCCAGCCGCCTCTTGGCATGTTTGCCGTGCTGCTGCCGGAACTCCGTCTCGCTCCCATTATAGTCATCGGGACCTGAGCGGACCTTCGGCGGCACACGTGCACTAGCGGCAGCACGTATCCGGTAGGCTGTTCACCCAACGAAACAGCCTGGCGGAGAAGTCCGCCGCTAGTGTGAAAGTAGCCTAAGAAATATGGAGCCTGGCGCCGGTCACTGACGTCAGTGAATTGTAGTCAATGATACGAGATTCACCAAAATCTATGAACTACAATCAATTTTAGGTTTGTTATAGGATGCAAACTCCTTAAAGAAGATGTCTATGGATATTTTCAACCTGAATCTGTTCACTTGTTGAAGAACTACTACCCCCCACATTCCCTGAAAACATGTGACTGACGAGCATGATGAGAGTTGTAAGTTTCCAAGAGTTGGAGAACCACAGGTTGGGGAAGACATCTGTAAGCCCAACCCTAAAGGAGTCCTGAAATATGACATCAACTGATTATGAAAGTAAATTAGAGACCCAGGGCTGTCCTCATGAATAGGGTCATCAGCTGCTACCGGGAGCCAAGAGACCATAGCCCGAGGAATATGTGACCAGAAAATGAATAAGTCAAGTTTAATATATTTTGTTTACATATTTTTAAGACTTTTTGATGATTTTTTGTTGTTGTTGTCATTAAATTTTTCACACTTCTGGTTCTGTAGAGATCACTTCTCAGTAGTCATCTCATTATCATCACAGGCAGGATGGTTACAGTTTACCTTCTACATGCACTGGCATGCCCACAACCATCTCCCACATAAGTGAATAGGTGATGTCATAGCTCACCTTCTCCCCCTCCCTGCACAATAACCTCTACAAAAGTCACAGGGCATGCCCACAACACTCTCCAACATAAGGCCTCATGCACACAACCGTTTTTCGGGTCCGAATCCGAGCCGCAGTTTTTGCGGCTCGGGTGCGGACTCATTAACTTCAACGGTGCTGCAAAAGATGCGGACAGTACTCCGTGTGCTGTCCGCATCCTTTGCTCTGTTCCTTGGCCCCGCAAAAAAAATATAACATGTCCTATTCTTGTCACTTTTGCAGACAAGAATAGGCATTTCTACAATGGGCCGCCCGTTCCGTTCCACAAATTGCGGAAGGCACACAGACGGCTTCCGTATTTTGCGGATCCGTGGTTTGCGGACTGAACGGTTGTGTGCATGTAGCCTAGGTCAATAAATCACCTGCTTTGCACAGACTTCTGTGACCTATATGGCTTCTGTAAAAATAGAAGAGAATAGGGAGAGCTATGAGCAGCTACTCTCCATTCATTCGCCCTCTGGATTTGTCCGGTTCACCAGGAGGGGCGTGGGACCCCAGTTCTTCAGATAGTTGCAAATCCCAGATGTAGAACTTAGATTTATTACACAATTTTCTATATTATGCGGATATGTCAAAAATGTCCAAAGTAGAAATACCCCTTTATATGTCCAAGAGAACTACTGTGCAGCATGAGGACATCAAGAAATGAGTCCAAATGGCCAATGGTTCTCCAGCAGTCTCAGGCTATATGGCTAAGCTAAATGCAGCTCTGGATGGTTCCTAGGTTCCTATCATGCAGATCCACTCAAGGCAGTGGAGAGTCAGATATTGTTTTGCTGTCATTGGCAGAGCATTAGAATGTTCTAGGTTATCCTTACCCCATAATGTTGTTCTAGATTTGGAGGGCTCAGCACCAGATATTTGGTAACTAGATTAATCCTAATAATTTGAATAACCTTATAGTGACAAAGTAAGACCCACAAACTCACCTTATTTACACCTAACACACCTGTGGAAGAAAGATTCCAGTGTATTAACTGTCCCATAGCTCTTTGGACTGGACCCCCGGGAACCCTGATTACCTGACGCTCCTCTTGTGAGAATCCTGTTTCTGCCGATGTCATGTCTTTTGCCAGCTTTCCAGGTTGGTCTATGGAAGCAACATCACGTTTTCCCATAATCAGCCCCAAGCAGCCGATCCACAAACTTAAGAATGGTAAGTAACAAATGTTTCTCTATGGGTGAGTAATGTGCAATTAAGGTGGTTAAGGAATGCATTGGTTGCGGAAAACCCCTTTAAGATCGTTGTCATTACAATGGTTTATTTATTTATTTATTTTTAATTAGTAATAATGAATTCTGACCTTTTTGTAACATTATATACAAATATTTAATTAACATTCTACTGTTGGGGTGATTTCACACATTGAGTAAATCTGCGGGAAGATCCTCAATGAAATCCACATTTAAATCTTCTGGTGTTACATGTATATTACATTGCAGATTTCGGTGAGGCACAGACACTGCTCATTGCATGGAAATGAATGAATGACTGAAATTTGCTGTGATATTTAATATTTCCACAACAGATAGGGCATGCTTCGTGTATAAAAATGTGCAACACGCCGGGGATCCACAGCTGTGTTTTTGCGCTGTGAGTGAATGGGGTTTCTACTAGCATTGTAGTCTTTTCAATGCAACATCTTTTAAGTGCAGCTCTTTAAGTGCACATATTAAATTATACCAGAATGTAATATTATAGATATGGAATCCACTCTGTCATCACTGCCTACTGACCATCACCCAATTCTCTTCTTCCAGGTATGTCTGCACTGAACTTTGCTGCTCCACCTAGCTTATCCCAAGCCTGATTGTCCACACATCTCATCGTTCCTTCTTCTCATCCCATGGTATGTCTGCACTGAACTTTAATGTCTCTATTTCCCTGCTGGGTTTATTGAGTATTTGTTTACATTGACTATTAACCCTGTATCTAGTCCTCCTTTGATGAGGTCAGATGTAGCCCCCTCTCTTCTTGTTCACACCTGATTGAACACTGAGTGGTATAAATCCAAGTCACTTGGTCTTTCAGACCTTGGTCTTTTCAATGCAACATATTTTAAGTGCAAATCTTTAAATGCACATATTAAATTATACCAGAATTGAACCAATGGTAATTACAGAAATAGTTGATGCACAACAGTGATTAAATTTTTCTTATTACTTTTTTTACACTTTTCCAAAACCTGCTGAAATACCCCCACATCCCTTCACCCAGGAAGGAACTATTCATCTCTCCCTCCATCTTACCTACTCGTCTGACCGCTTGCACAAACCTATTTGGAAACATAAAAACTTCCTTCCCAAACACACACAACCTCCTCATGACCTATCTTACTCCCACCTACTAACACTTTCTCTGCTTCTCCTTATTGTCAGTGAAATCTCTACAAATCCAGGCCCCCCTGAACAAATTCCTACTTATCACATCTACCTCCCACTACCGATCTCCTTCTACAAATTTCTGCAACCCCCTAAACCTGAAAACCATTCCCCTGACCCCTGCTCTCCCCCTGCTCTCCCCCTGCTCCCCCTTGACCCCTGCTCTCTTGGTCCCTCTTGCAGGAGCATTATATAACGCTCGCTCTGTCTGCAACAAACTCTCCTGCATTCATGACCTCTTCCTCTCTTGCAAACCTTCCATTCTGGGTCTCACAGAAACATGACTCACACCCTTTCACACTGCATTCCCTGCTGGACTCTCTTATAGTGGATTTCCTTTCACTCACACACACCGCCACGGGAGCAAACATGGTGAAGGAGTTGGTTTCAGACAACTGCTCCTACAGCCCAACTCCACTGCTACCCTCCATTACACTACCTTCATTTGAAGTACACTCAGTTCATTTCTAGTCTCCAACCTCAAGGTACTCAAGGTAGCTGTCATTTACTGCCCCCTGGTCCAGCCACCATCTTCCTTGACGACATCAACACCTGGCTCCTACACTTTCTTTCTGCTGACATCCCCTCTATCATCATGGGTGACTTCAACATCCCCATTAACACTTGCCACTCAGCCACCTCTAAGCGTCTAACACTCTCTTCCTCCTTTTGCCTCTCGCAGTGGTCCTCCACTCCCACCCACAGAGATGGTCACACACTGGATCTGATCTTTACCTGCCTCTGCTCCCTATCTAACCTTTCTAACCCGCCTCTCCCCCTATCTGATCACAACCTACTCACCTTCTCTTCACTGGTCTCTCCAGCTGCTCCCCACTAGCACACCCCCACAGGAAGTTGGAACCTTAAACATCTTGATTTTTGATTGCTTTCTGACTTTTTTTTTGCCACTCTCTACGATATGTTCCCTCCAGGATGTAGATGCTGCCACCACTCTGTATAATAACACAATAACTACAGCTCTTAACTCTGTTGGCCCCTTACACACAACAAAACCCGTAAAGTCAAAACCCATTCATCTGAATGGGTTTGTTTTGCTGGAAAATTACAGCTTTGATGTTTGGGGCTTTATTAACCTACCGCTGGATATCCCAATACTTAGTAGAAAACTCAATCACCACCAACTGCAAACTAGCGTCCTCTGCTGGTGGAGCAGATCAGTGCCTGGCGTGACCACACTGGGATCTCACCACATGAAAGGAGGTGAAGTACACCGCGTCTGTATATATTATGAATGAGGACACAATTATGTCTATGAGTACACTCAGTGCAGAGAAGACACAGGCTGATTTGGGGGTGTAGTGTATTATTATATTACAGGACGGGTGCGGCGGTGACAGGATGACATAACGAGTGCCTCTCTAGACGCAGCTTTCTTTGTTGTGCAGGTATACGGATGTAAATTTATACAAGCACTAGTTTGCAAACAGAAGTGATTTAGCTTTTGCCAACATTATCAATCAAGAAAATAACTTGGGAAAATTGTTGTGCACACGACAAGGAGAGAAGCTCGGTGAGCGCCGACACAGGCAGGAAAATAGAAACATATAAATGTCTTCTATGGACAAACACTGCCCCCTGCAGGAGAGCGCTGATTCTAAACGTCTCCTTTCAAGTGAAGCAAGTTTTGTTTGCAGTAACGATCTGTGAGGATAAAGCCTTCACCAAGAAGATAATTTGCAGAGAGAAGGATGTTCTGAGGAGAAAATGTAAAGATTCGGAGGAGATGTGAAATTTTCTGTCATTCCTTTATAATGCACATGGAGCCAACGGTGAACTGAGCCAAGAAGTAGACATACCGCTTCTATTGTGTCACATAACATCCTTGTAACATACATTATAATAATAATAAAATGTATTTATATAGCGTCACCATATTCCGCAGCACTTTACAAATTCATAGGGTTCATGTAGGGTTCATATGCAACTGAAATACTAGGAGTCGGGGCCCTGCTCGCAAGAGCTTACCGTCTATGAGAGACATTATAAATTAATGTATCAATTGATTACATACGAGTCACATTATTATGAAAATTTTCTGCTTTCGACATTGGCAGCGTGTAGCTCATGAAGGAAGTCACGTGTGCTGAGCTGGTACGGTGGGTGTATAAGGTAATAGGCTGTCTGCACACATATCCATAGGTGGGTATATAAGGGGTGTGATAAGCTGTCTGCACACATATCTCTCGTAGGTATATAAGGGGTGTGATAGGCTGTCTGCACACATAGCACCCGGGGGGGGGGGTATATAAGGAGTATGATAGGCTCTCTGCACACATATCCCTCGTTGGGTATATAAGGGGTGTGATAGGCTGTCTGCACATATATCCCTTGGTGGGTATATAAGGAGTATGATAGGCTCTCTGCACACATATCCCTCGTTGGGTATATAAGGGGTGTGATAGGCTGTTTGCACATATATCCCTTGGTGGATAAATAAGGGGTGTGATAGGCTGTCTGCACACATAGCACCCGGGGGGGTATATAAGCGGTGTGATAGGCTGTCTGCATACATATCCCTCTGGGTGTATAAGGTGTGTGATAGGCTGTCTGCACACATATACCTTGGTGGGTAAATAAGGGGTGTGATAGGCTGTCTTCACACATATCCCTCGGTGGTTATATAAGGTGTGAAAGGCTGTCTGCACACATATACCTCAATGGGTATATAAGGGGTGTGATAGGCTGTCTGCACACATATACCTCAATGGGTATATAAGGGGTGTGATAGGCTGTCTGCACACATATCCCTCGGTGGGTAAATAGGGGTGTGATAGGCTGTTGACACACATATCCCTCGGTGGGTATATAAGGGGTGTGATAGGCTGTCTGCACACATATCTCTCGTAGGTATATAAGGGGTGTGATAGGCTGTCTGCACACATAGAACCCAGGGGGTATATAAGGAGTATGATAGGCTCTCTGCACACATATCCCTCGTTGGGTATATAAGGGGTGTGATAGGCTGTTTGCACATATATCCCTTGGTGGATATATAAGGGGTGTGATAGGCTTATATATAAAATATATAAAATAAGATGCTACCCAGTGCCATCAGCTGCCCCCAGGTGCTATCAACTCCCCCCCAGTGCCATCAGATTCCCCCCAGTGCCATCAGCTGTCACCCCAGTGCCATCAGCTTCCCCCCAGTGCCATCAGCTTCCCCCCTAGTGCTATCAGCTGCCCCCTCAGTGCCATCAGCTGCCCCCCCAGTGCTGCCATCTTTCCCCAGTAACATCAGCTGCCCCCCAGTGCCATTAGCTGTCCCCCAGTGCCATAAGCTGCCCCAAACAGTGCTATCAGCTACCCCCTCAGTGCCATCAGCTGTCCCCCAATGCCACCAGCTTCTCCCCAGTGCTACTAACTGCTCCCCATTGCCACCAGCTGTCCCACTCTGTGCCACCAGCTGCTTCCCAGTGCTATCAGCTGCCACCTCAGTGCCATTTGTTGCCACCCAGTACCATCAGGCTGCCCCCTTAGTGCCATCAGCTGCCCGCCAGTGCTACTAGCTCACCCCCAGTGCCACCAGCTCACCCCCCAGTGCCACCTGGTGCCCCCTAGTGCCATAAGGTGCCCCCCAGTGCCACCAGCTTGCCCCCCACTGCCACCATCAACTTCTTCTAGCCATGTCCCCAGCGACAGTACTTACCATTCCTTTAAGGGCGCTGCTCCACAGCTCCTCCATCTTCTTATCCGCACACTGCACTGTTATCCTGATGTCACACAGAATAAGGATGTGTCAGGATATAGTACAGTGCAGCATGGTGCGAGCCGGCGGGTGACCACGGAGCGGTGAGTAATAGCAAGCGCTTCACTCCCGCTCCGTGATCACATGACACAAATGAATCTTCGATGCAGAAAATTTGCATCAAGGATTTTTTTGTGGCGAATTACTCAATTCAATCAAGTAATCGTTTCAGCACTATTTTTGACACTGCGCAGTTTGTGAACTGTTCTCGTGCTGCTGTGGTGAAAGCGTATGGTGAGTGGACAAATGGCATCATTGTGAATAAGTGACATGAAAACTGCGGAGCACCAAGTGCCACATCACATTACTTATCCTGTACTGATCCTGAGTTACATCCTGTATTATACTCCAGAGCTGCACTCACTATTCTGCTGGTGGAGACATTATGCACATACATTACTTATCCTGTACTGATCCTGAGTTACATCCTGTATTATACCCCAGAGCTGCACTCACTATTCTGCTGGTGCAGTCACTGTGTACATACATTACTTATCCTGTACTGACCCTGAGTTACATCCTGTATTATACTCCAGAGCTGCACTCACTATTCTGCTGGTGGAGACATTATGCACATACATTACTTATCCTGTACTGATCCTGAGTTACATCCTGTATTATACTCCAGAGCTGCACTCACCATTCTGCTAGTGCAGCCACTGTGTACATACATTACTTATCCTGTACTGATCCTGAGTTACATCCTGTATTATACTCCAGAGCTGCACTCACTATTCTGCTGGTGCAGTGACTGTGTACATACATTACTTATCCTGTACTGATCCTGAGTTACATCCTGTATTATACTCCAGAGCTGCACTCACTATTCTGCTGGTGCAGTCACTGTGTACATACATTACTTATCCTGTACTGATCCTCAGTTACATCCTGTATTATACTCCAGAGCTGCACTCACTATTCTGCTGGTGCAGTCACTGTGTACATACATTACTTATCCTGTACTGATCCTGAGTTACATCCTGTATTATACCCCAGAGCTGCACTCACTATTCTGCTGGTGCAGTCACTGTGTACATACATTACTTATCCTGTACTGATCCTCAGTTACATCCTGTATTATACTCCAGAGCTGCACTCACTATTCTGCTGGTGCAGTCACTGTGTACATACATTACTTATCCTGTACTGATCCTGAGTCACATCCTGTATTATACTCCAGAGCTGCACTCACTATTCTGCTGGTGCAGTCACTGTGTACATACATTACTTATCCTGTACTGATCCTGAGTTACATCCTGTATTATACCCCAGAGCTGCACTCACTATTCTGCTGGTGCAGTCACTGTGTACATACATTACTTATCCTGTACTGATCCTGAGTTACATCCTGTATTATACCCCAGAGCTGCACTCACTATTCTGCTGGTGCAGTCACTGTGTACATACATTACTTATCATGTACTGATCCTGAGTTACATCCTGTAGTATACCCCAGAGCTGCACTCACTATTCTGCTGGTGCAGTCACTGTGTACATACATTACTTACCCTGTACTGATCCTGAGTTACCCCCTGTATTATATTTCAGAGCTGCAATTATGAATACAGGAAACCGACACATATATGGATAGATAAGTGACTGTACATAGCAGTGCAGACTTTGATGTGTACGGGATCTCTCGTACGCTGCACCCCGTGTTCTTACATGTAGTTTATGGTTTTCTGGACTCGTCATTGCTCCTTTCAGATGTAGTAATGTTAATCAGTAGATTTCGGAGGTCAGTGTCTAATATCCTAACACCATCTTTAATGCTTTCACCCCAGACGCTTTCCTCGCTGTAATGATGGAATATTTGTGCACAGAGAGATGTGACATTCAGGTTAAGAGATTTGGAGACTGATTACATCTCCTTTTATCAATGTTTCATGAGGCTGCATCTTAATTATTCCTTAACATTCACCTTAATACTCTGTTTTTTTTCCCCTTTGAGACAGAACATTTCATTCTCTGTAATATTCCTGCTATGAAGGTTGGGACAAATGGATACAATGTATCGTGTCTGGGGCGCGTTGTGAAGTTAGCTCGCACTTTACTTTCTTGCCATGTACGCTGGAGATTTCACTGATACAATTATGGGGTAGATCATTTTTTTTTTCACTTTTTATTAAACTCTGTAGGAGGCAGAATTAGCAATAAATAAATAAATTAAAACAAATGTAGTTTTTTCATTGCTTTCATTGTGAATGTTTTTGTTTTTTTTATCATGTATTCTCTGGGTCGATATGGTTACAGTGATACATGTTTTCTTTTCTTTAAATCCTTTATTATTTTCTGGAACAAATATACAAATTCTCATATCAACCAGTTAAAATTTACAAATATACTTTATACAAGTTAATACACTTGTTCCTTTTTACTCACCCCATCCCTTTTGCTTCCCTGCTGCGGGGTCCATCCGCATTTTAATATCTACCTTAACTTCTGTATCCAGAAATTCCCAATATAAGGGATCCTGGGGGCCTGAAGCGAGTAAGGGAGCCTGCCCCCGCAGGGAGCCATCACTCCAATTTCCTTGCCATTCTTCTATAGGCCTCAATGGTGTCTAGCCGAGCCCTCCATTCATTAAAGCTAGGACTATTCTTCGTACCCCAATATTTAATTATCAAGGCCTTTGCGACCATAAAACTTTCCTTGCTAACTCGTAATTGGTAGGGGGTCAGTTTTGCCTGCGTAAAACTTCGCTTCAATTTGATCTTATATCTTTTATATAGTTCCTCATAAATGCTAGTCCAATACCCCCACACTTCCGGACAATCCCATAGTAGGTGACTTAACTCCGCATTTTCTGACGAACATTTCCAACACAGGTCCTTCCTTTCCTTGTATATCTTGGCGAGGAAGGAGGGGGAGTAGTATAGGCGGTGAACAATCTTGAACTGTATCAATCTGTATTTCTGTTTATATGTTATATGTTTTGATATACGATATCCCATTCCAAGCTGTTCCCCTCGCCCAATTCAGCTTCCCAGCCTCCCTCACTTTTAAATGTGGTTATTTCCACCAAACAGTCCTGGAGTTTATGATATATTTGGGAGAGTGTAAGTTGAGTATCCTTAAATCTAAAACAATAATCCAAAAAGGGGCTTGTCCTAATGGCCAATACATTTTTGTCCTGAGTGCTCATTTATGCGTGACTAATTTGTGCATGCCTATATCTATCTAAGAAAGACGGTGTACCTTTTATTAGTGCATCTAAAGGTATAATATTACCATGTGATATTATATGAGTTAAGCGGTTAATTCCGCGTGAATTCCAATATTTATAGTCTACAATTGACTTAAATTCTTTTAAATTATAATTGTGCCAAAGTGGAGTAAAGTGAGTAGGGAATGTCTCACCTAGTAATTTTATCACTAATCAAACATTGTTTTTTCCTGATGTCCAAATGACCAGTCTCCAGGACAGAAAAAATATCCCCATATGGCCCCTGGAAATCCCTTGAGAGGATACCCAACAACAAAGCGGCCTGACTATCTTCCCTCCCCCCTCCCAAACACCACTTTATCTGTGCTGCAATATAATATCCCTGGAGGAATGGAAGGGAAAGGCCACCCCTTCTCTCCGATATACATAGATATTTTTGCTTAATCCTGACCCTTCCCCTCCCCCAGATTAAGTCGTTCATCAATTTGTCCACTAATCCAAAAGTGGAGTCATCAATCCATATCGGGCATGCTGTCAGAGGATATAATGCAATAGGGAGGACCACCATCTTAATCAATGCAATCCTTTCCTCCTGTGACAAAGGCAGCTTCTGCCAGGACCGGATCTTCTCCCTGATCTTATTAATCATAGGAGTTATATTTAAGAAGTTATATCGGGACAGGTCCGCGCTTATGCTGATACCCAGGTATCGGATGGAGTCATTTAATCCAAGGACCTTAATGCCTAAGGACCTATCAGGGGGGACTCGAACCAGAGGGAGAAGTTCAGATTTATCCCAGTTTACTTTATACCCCGATATCGCCCCATATTCTTTCAATATATTCATTACAGGTGTAACGGCCTTCCATCCCTGCCTCAGGAATACAAGAATGTCATCCGCGTATAGACTAATCCTATCTTCCTCTCCTCTCCCTCCAAATCCTACAATCTGACTAGACTGCCGGATTTTACAGGCGAGAGGTTCCAGAGCTAGGGCAAATATCAGAGGTGAGAGGGGACAACCCTGTCGAGTACCTCGCTGTAGGGGGAGCTGTTCTGAGTCAATCCCATTTATCTTAACCCTGGCCCTAGAATCTGAATAAAGTAACTGTATCCATTTAATGAAATGTTGCAGTACGGTACGGTTTTGCGATATGCTCTGTAAAATTCAAAGGGTATGCCATCCCTTCCCGGAGCCGTATTGCCCTTTATGCTGTCAACAGCTTTCTCCACCTCTTCAAGAGAGAGTGGCAAATTTACTTTGGCACTATCTTGCCCGGAGAGGCAAGGGAGTGCCATACCTTCAAAGAAAAGAGCCTGGGCCCCGTCATCCACCCCGAGGTCCGACCGATATACTTCAGTAAAGTGTTCTACAATTACAGCTTTGATTTTAATGCTGTCATTAGTTAGTACACCCGTTGGAAGTTTTATTTGCTTGCCTTTCTCAAAAAAATCTTGCTGTCTAGCGAAAAAGCGTCTATGTTGCGCCTTTTCATAAAGAAAATTCTGGTATTTCCTCTTTGCCTCCATTAGTAATAATCGAGTGCCATTCTCATTTTGTTTGGCCAAGGCCGATTCAAGCGCCCCGACCCTCTCTACCAATCCCTTTTCAGTATTAGCATATTCCGCCCTTTTCCGCGTAATCCTCATACTATATGCCCCTCTTATCATGGCCTTCAAGGAATCCCACACATAATGTATGTGTGTGGATCCATAATTTAGTGCCCAGAATTCTGTAATATCTTTCCCAATTTTTTCTTGGTCACCGACCACCTGTATCCAATGTGGGTTTAACCTAAAGGGTTTTTTCCCCACAGAGGGTAGAGAGTCAGCCCTCGAAATTAACATCGGAGTATGATCAGATATACCATGTGGTTCGTACTTCATTTTTTGAATCAGTTCCAAAAATTCTGCACTTGCTAGAAATAGATCTATCCTAGACATGGCCTTGCAAGATCTACTAAAGCAGGAAAAGGCCATTTTTTTCCCGTACAAGAACTGCCACACATCTATAAGACCCATCTCCTGGTAGATCCCGCTGAGGATCGTGGGTTGATCATTAATACTCCCCCTTCCACTATACTCGGATACACTGTCCCTATTATCCATAATAGAGTTAAAGTCTCCCGACACTAATATAGGACACGGATCCCACTTACATAAATACTCTGCAAGTTTCCTAAGTACTTCTGAGGAGAAAGGGGGAGGGATATATACAAACGCAAGCACGCATACCAGTCCCTTCCACCGGCCATATAGGAATACAAATCTTCCCTCTTTATCAATCCATTGATCATATGGCTCATAATCCACATTCCTATGTATGTAAACACTTACGCCTCGTGAATAGGCCGAGTAGTGGGAGTGGTATTCGTACTGCGTCCAAGGTTTTCGCATATATTTCAATTTTTCAGCAGTAAAATGCGTCTCAATCAACCCCACGATAGCAGGTAAATGTCTAGAAATGATATCATATACCACCCTCCGTTTAAGTTTGTCCGCCAATCCGCGGACATTCCATGTTAGTATACGTGACATTTACAGAATTACGGCGAATGGCCAGGCCCTCCCGCCCCTCTCCCAAATTCTAGGTTGGACCCCGCAGCAGAAAAACACCCCCCCCCCTTCCCCATGGTGCACAGGACAATAAATTCCCATGCGCCTCTTACACATCGCCTAGGCCTCCTCCCCCCCACTCCCCCCGTCCCCCCCACCTCCACCCCCCGGCGCTCTAATCAATTTCTTGCATGTTATATATATAGTACAGAGAATCAGCAATACACAGATAACAGACATTGCACTGAACCAGATGACTCATTGCACTGAACCAGATGATTAATTAAACATACAGAAGAGAAAAAAGAAAAAAGAAGAATCCGACCGTCTCATAGCCCCTTAGCCTCCAGCCAAGCGGAGGCTTCCTCCGTACTAGAAAAGAAGAGGACAGTATCTTTATATACTATTCTTAATTTTGCAGGGAACAGCATTGAATATTTGATATTGGCATTAATAAGGCGTTTCTTAATCTCCCCAAACTGCCTCCTCCTAAGCTGAGTAGGGAGAGAGTAATCTGGGTAGATCGAGATTTTGTTCCCGTTATAGCACAGATCGCCAAGTTCTCTCTTTCGCTTCAGTACTTTATCACGATCACTAGTGCAGAGAATTTTGGCCAGCAGGCTACGCGGGGGGCTTCCAACAGGCAGTTTTTTTATTAGGGACCCGGTGTGCCCGTTCAACCATAAATAGAGATGAGAAAGATTCTCGGCCCAGGGAGTCCATTAACCATTTCTGGATGAATCCCCCTGGGTCGTCCTCCTCCGATCCTTCCGGAAAGCCTATCAGTCGGATATTTCCTCTACGTGACCTGTCCTCCAAGTCTGTTAGTTTCTCCTTAAGGGCCTTATGTTCTACATCAATCTTTTGAGGTTTTTTTTCCATCAAGGAGACTACATGTTTGGTGGTGGTTAGGGATAGCTCTGTTTCCCTAACTCTTGATCGTATTTTGTCCATATCGTCCCTAATGAGAGAAATATCAGATTGCATTGAGGATACTGTAGTTGTCAATGTGCCTAGGGTTTGGTTAGTTATTTTTAAGGCCTCCAGAATGTCGCCCAATTTTTGCTCTATTGTTTCCATTCGCTTATATGTCTGATTATCCATGGCCTCTTTCTCACTATTTTCAGGAGGCATTACAGCGTTTCTAGCTTCTTCTCTCTCCTCTGAGCGCGCGAGGGGTTTCATAGCGCCTCTTGTTTTAGTTGGGGAGGATCTTAGGTACCTCTCAGTGTTGTTTTTAGGACTTTTACCGTCTACGCCTTCAGAGGCTGAGGTGCCCAAGGATTTCCTGTTTTGTGCTTTAGGGGCCATGTTCAAAAAACAATGGAGTACTATGAAGTCACTGTCAAAGAAGCAGCAGAGCACTACAAGGTTTTTACCAAAAAGACGAGGCACTATGAGGGTTACAGCCTAGGCAGTAAAGCACTGTGGGGTCAGCACAAAAACAATAGGACACTGGAAGGTCACTTTCAGAACAGCAGAATATTGTAGAGTCCCTATTAAAGCGACAGAGCACCACAAAATCACCACGGGGCAGCAAAAATACTATAAAATCACTGCCAGCCCAATGAGGCGCTGTAGAGGTCACGCAGGATACCATGGATACCGTGGATATCGTAGAGTCACCGTTAAAGCAGTGAGGTACTGCCTAAGCCTAAGCAGCAGGGCACCATAGAGATACTGCCAATACGGCAGAGTACTACTAAATCGCTGCCAGAGCAGCAAGGCACTATAGAGTCACTACTCAGGCATCAGGCACCATAGAGTCGCTGCCTACACGGCAAGGTGCTGTGGGCTCACTGTTACGACAGCACAACACTGTCAGTGCTCCCCTCAGATATAGAATATTTTTTTCATTGCTTTCATTGTGAATGTTTTTTTTTTTTTATCATGTATTCTCTGGGTCGATATGGTTACAGTGATACCTGTTTTCTGTATTTTATATATTTTTTTGTTCTACCACTTCTGTAAAAAAAACTAATAAAAAAAAAAATGTTGTGTCTATATTTTAAAAACTAGATAGATAGATAGATAGAGATATATGCTGTATATATTTCAAGGACGACGTGACGTTTTCATTAGTACAATTCTGGAATTATTCATTACAATGTAATTGTGAAAGGTGAATTTACTTTTTTGAAGTATATTTTTTTAGTCCCACAAGGGGATCTGAATAAGTGATCCCGATTACAAACGTGGTACTGACATTGCTAGGCTCCCTGGCTGCTGTGTCCTCCATAGAGCCAATTAGGTGACAGAGAGAGCCTCCTCCCTCTCACTGCTTAGAGGCCACCATCCTCATTGACTGCAGCATCTAAAGGTTTAAGGGCTGGGAGCCATTTCCTGTTTGTTACAACTCCTGCTGCCGATGGCGCCTGTGCCCGCTCCATCTCAGCAACTAACTATACAAAGCTTTTCCCTGACTTAGTTAAATCAGCAACGTCCAGTTACATGGTTTCACAGGAAGGGTTGTTGTCCATGGTGAGTAGTTGCTGCTGTTTGTATTGCTACTGATTAATATATGGGGAAGGGGTTCTCAGGTAAGCATAGTAAAGGTGCACTTACCTGGGTCTGCAGCCAGGTGAAGATCGGAGCTGAACGTAGCTCAGGAGCAGTTATTTACAGCAAAAACTGAAAACCTTGTTTCAGGTGCACTGTACAGAAATATGGTCTCTCTCCAAATTTATACAATTTATTCCAAAGAAGACCTGGGCTAGAATTCTAAAACATAACTTTTACTTAATAAGATTAGAATGAGTGTGCGCATAGCTCACCGCGTTGTTTTGTTTGGAGCTATGCGCACATTCATTTTAATCTTATTAAGTAAAAGTTATGTTTTAGAATCATAGCCCAGGTCTTCATTGGGAGAATTTGTATCAGATCTAAACTTTGTTAAATTATTAATATCAAGATTTTTTATTTGTTAATGTGACACCAGTCCAAACCCCAAAATGTATTAAGACCCCCACACCCCTAAACTCATTCAGAACCCAGACCGGCCCCTAAATCAATCAGAATCCAAACCAGACCAAGCAACAGGACATTCTCTGATCAGATTATGGTCAGCAGAGCTAGCCACCAAGACGGGATTGTTCAAAGCAGACATCCCCTTTAACCCTTAGGATACCGGAGGTTTATTTTCGCTTTTGCGTTTTCATTTTTCTTCCCTTTCTTCCTGGAGCCACAACTTTTTTAGTTTTCCGTTTGCATATCCATATAGGGCTTATTTTTTGCGGGACAAGTTGTACTTTCTAATGCCACCATTTAATATGGCATACAATGTAGTGGGAAGCAGGACAAAAATTCCAAATGGGGTCAAACAGTTTTTGTTTCCAGTGCATTCCGTTTGCAGCTAAATTTACTTGTGCTATTCATTCTCTGGGTCAGTACGATTGCAACGATACCCCAGGTTTATATGTCTAAATAGCGTAAAAATGAATGTAAACTTTGAGATTTTTTTTAATTTATTTTTTACATCGCCATATTATGACCCCCATTACTTTTTTATAGTTATATCTACTGGCTAATTTTTTGCAGGACAATCTGTAGTTTTTATTGATACCATTTTGGAGTGTGTGTGACTTTTTGATCACATATTATTAAATTTTTTTGAGTAACAGAAGCAATGAAAAAATGGCAAATTGGCCATTTCGACCTATTTTTTCTATTATGTTATTGGGAAAATATTTTTAAATTTTAATAGTATGGTCATGGTGATACCTATGATGTTTTTATTTTTTATTATTTAAGTATAAATTTTTATAATTAGACAGAAAGGAAGGTGATTTAAACTTTAATATTTTTTTAAATTTTTCATATATTTTGTAACAGTTTTTTTTACTTTTTTGTTAGGATTTTAAAGCTTGTATTTGAGCATACAAAATCATGTTTTATTTTTTTTTATTCTGAGCAATCATGGATTTTTATAATTCATTTATTACTGAGAAATCCTAATTTCTTATGTTGGCCTGCCACCTGGTGGCAAAATAAGGATTGCAGCTTTAATACTCTGGGTCTCTTCAGAGAGACCCAGAGCATTGAAATCAATTACCGGCATCCTCATTGGGTTGTAGATTATGCCGATAAGAAGCCCGGAAGCGGGAGTTTACATGCCGTGATTTCACTTGATCACGGCATCTAAAGGCTGTAATTACCCGCGGGTCTCTGCTGTTTTAAACAGCGCAGACCCGCCAGCCAAGACACTCGCTGCACATGCTAGCGGGCGCCATGTTTGCACATCGCTCCAGTACCGTACATGTACTGCGTTGGTAGCGAAAGGGTTAAAGAGGATCTGTCACCTCCTCTGACACGTCAGTTTTAGTAACCACTTAAATCATATCATATCACATAGTCGATAGCAGTATTGTGTTGTGTGATGGGGACTATGTTTATATCCAGTTGTCTACAATGTAACATATAGTAATATAATAATGATCACATAAAATAATATAATAAATGTAGCGTGTGAAATCTGTATTCTGTCCATATAGGATGAGGGGGTTTTATTAAAGAGCCATCATTTTGCCTCCCTACTCTTATGGGCAGGCAGCAGGAGATGCACCAGTTAGCAGCCAGACATTTAACTGATCTCATTCACTGACAGCAAGCAGAAATCTTTATCATGAATAGGAATGAAATCACAAAGTACATTAGAACATAGCAGAAAATCGAATTTTCAGAAAACTCTTTACATTCACTAAGGTTTAACTCTTTCCTCTTGAATCCCCATGGGCATGTATGGATGGGGCAGGGAAGAGGGTATGTGCCCTTGATACTGGGTGCCAGGGGCAGATGCCAGCACACCACTTTGTCTCGCCCAGGGCAGTGACTGGACCCTCCATGCAGCGTCCCGCCTAGATCTGAGGGTCCCCAGGGCGTTATTACACGCAGTTACAGAGGAACGGCTACAGAAAGCGATAAATGCGGGCAAATTATTCAGAGACGTAGAATTTAATGTTGAGCATTTACACATGCAAATACTGGCGCTGCGCTGATGTAATTGCAGCCAGTTGGCGCA
This sequence comes from Bufo gargarizans, assembly GCF_014858855.1. NCBI lineage: Eukaryota > Metazoa > Chordata > Amphibia > Anura > Bufonidae > Bufo > Bufo gargarizans. The sequence continues at coordinate 50,909,937 of NC_058088.1, forward strand.
GACGTTCGCGGGGATCTGGAGACGAGGCACAGGACGCGGCTTCATGTCTGCGGCATAAAAATCTGACTCTGTAAGAGATGCCGCCAAGATGTGTACACAGAAGACACAGCATAGACCCACCCTGAGCACCTACCCCTCCAAAAACATCCCCCAGAACAGAGCAAAGCCCCGGAGGCGCCCCCTACTGTTAGGATGTTAAACATCACAGCCGTTCCAGTTCTGGTATCTGTTCCTGGAAAAGCTGAGTGACAATTTATATGATGACCATTACAGACCCCACAAGGGTTATCACCTAGATTCTCCAGACCCCCAGTTATAGAGCCTTGCCCCCCCCCCCCCCGCCCCCACTAATATATACCTGGGGAAAAGACGAATTTAGGAAAACCTTCATGAGAGCTGGAACCTCAGCCTTATTCATTGTCAGATTCAGAAATAACTGCAAATATTACAGTGAAGATCGATGCAGCCATTAATTCCCACCATGAGAAATATGTCCACATTATAATAATGTGAGACTGATCGCAAATCTCCCAAAATTACAACAGGAAAAAGAAGAGAGAGAAGTAAAAGGGGCTACAGTATATACACTTTACATATAACAGCTATGAATCCAGCAGAATAGTGAGTGCAGCTCTGAAGTATAATACAGGATGTAACTCAGGATCAGTACAGGATAAGTAATGTATGTACACAGTGACTGCAGCAGCAGAATAGTGAGTGCAGCTCTGGAGTATAATACAGGATGTAACTCAGGATCAGTACAGGATGAGTAATGTATGTACACAGTGACTGCACCAGCAGAATAGTGAGTGCAGCTCTGGAGTATAATACAGGATGTAACTCAGGATCTGTACAGGATAAGTAATGTATGTACACAGTGACTGCACCAGCAGAATAGTGAGTGCAGCTCTGGAGTATAATACAGGATGTAACTCAGGATCAGTACAGGATAAGTAATGTATGTACACAGTGACTGCACCAGAAGAATAGTGAGTGCAGCTCTGGAGTATAATATAGGATGTAACTCAGGATCAGTACAGGATAAGTAATGTATGTACACAGTGACTGCACCAGCAGAATAGTGAGTGCAGCTCTGGAGTATAATACAGGATGTAACTCAGGATCAATACAGGATAAGTAATGTATGTAAACAGTGACTGCACCAGAAGAATAGTGAGTGCAGCTCTGGAGTATAATACAGGATGTAACTCAGGATCAGTACAGGATAAGTAATGTATGTACACAGTGACTGTACCAGCAGAATAGTGAGTGCAGCTCTGGAGTATAATACAGGATATAACTCAGGATCAGTACAGGATAAGTAATGTATGTACACAGTGACTGCACCAGAAGAATAGTGAGTGCAGCTCTGGAGTATAATATAGGATGTAACTCAGGATCAGTACAGGATAAGTAATGTATGTACACAGTGACTGCACCAGAAGAATAGTGAGTGCAGCTCTGGAGTATAATATAGGATGTAACTCAGGATCAGTACAGGATAAGTAATGTATGTACACAGTGACTGCCCCAGCAGAATAGTGAGTGCAGCTCTGGAGTATAATACAGGATGTAACTCAGGATCAGTACAGGATAAGTAATGTATGTACACAGTGACTGCACCAGCAGAATAGTGAGTGCAGCTCTGGAGTATAATACAGGATGTAACTCAGGATCAGTACAGGATAAGTAATGTATGTACACAGTGACTGCACCAGCAGAATAGTGAGTGCAGCTCTGGAGTATAATACAGGATGTAACTCAGGATCACTACAGGGTAAGTAATGTATGTACACAGTGACTGCACCAGCAGAATAGTGAGTGCAGCGCTGGAGTATAATACAGGATGTAACTCAGGATCAGTACAGTGTAAGTAATGTATGTACACAGTGACTGCACCAGCAGAATAGTGAGTGCAGCTCTGGAGTATAATACAGGAAGTAACTGAGGATCAGTACAGGGTAAGTAATGTATGTACACAGTGACTGCACCAGCAGAATAGTGAGTGCAGCTCTGGAGTATAATGCAGGATGTAACTCAGGATCAGTACAGGATAAGTAATGTATGTACACAGTGCCTGCACCAGCAGAATAGTGAGTGCAGCTCTGGAGTATAATACAGGAGGTAACTGAGGATCAGTACAGGATAAGTAATGTATGTACACAGTGACTGCACCAGCAGAATAGTGAGTGCAGCTCTGGAGTATAATACAGGATGTAACTCAGGATCAGTACAGGATAAGTAATGTATGTACACAGTGACTGCACCAGCAGAATAGTGAGTGCAGCTCTGGAGTATAATACAGGATGTAACTCAGGATCAGTACAGGATAAGTAATGTATGTACACAGTGACTGCACCAGCAGAATAGTGAGTGCAGCTCTGGAGTATAATACAGGATGTAACTCAGGATCAGTACAGTGTAAGTAATGTATGTACACAGTGACTGCACCAGCAGAATAGTGAGTGCAGCTCTGGAGTATAATACAGGAAGTAACTGAGGATCAGTACAGGGTAAGTAATGTATGTACACAGTGACTGCACCAGCAGAATAGTGAGTGCAGCTCTGGAGTATAATGCAGGATGTAACTCAGGATCAGTACAGGATAAGTAATGTATGTACACAGTGCCTGCACCAGCAGAATAGTGAGTGCAGCTCTGGAGTATAATACAGGAGGTAACTGAGGATCAGTACAGGATAAGTAATGTATGTACACAGTGACTGCACCAGCAGAATAGTGAGTGCAGCTCTGGAGTATAATACAGGCTGCAACTCAGGATCAGTATAAGTAATGTGAGCTCCACAAAGGTCTGATTTTCCTTTTACGCTAGCCTAGCAGGTATTTATGGCCATGATGTATTGTTTGATATGAGTGTCATCACTATATGGCAACTTCTTGTGGATTGTGCTAAATACATGAGTGCCTTTTGTATCTTAATGTATTGGTAGCATCCCCCTCCCCTTCCTGTGGGATTGTTTTATGTATAATGGGGGTCTGATAAATAAATAAATTATCCTCCTATTGGGAGTAGCACTCATACCCTCTGTTACCTGTGTTGGAGCTGTGGTCCGTAGTTTCAACTGCATTACTGCTTTACATATCTTTTCATATTTGTAAGTGTTGTTTATAATGGTGTAATACAATAAAATATGCTTTTATATTGCATGTGTGTGTTTTTTTTAAAATACTTTGTAGTTTATTACACACTGCCTTTCATCTTGTTGATGATTATATAGGTTGTAATGTAAACTATGTACTGTACACAGTGACTCCACAAGCAGAATAGCTATTGCAGCTCTGGAGTATATATACAATGAGTAGTATAGGTTATTTGACTTTACTCTTTATGTGATTAGTGAAGTGTATTTTCTCTGTTCAGTTCCTTCTTTTCTATCTGCAAAAATTGTTTATTTTCTTCTTTTTTTTTAAACTGTAGATGAAAAAAAAATGACTGAAGACTCTGAATATCAGGAAGGTTTTAATGTCTGGAATGAAAAGTTAGAATTTATCTTGCCATTCAGCTATTTTCTCACAAACAGAGATGGGAAAATCAATGAGACAATGAGACTCGTTAAGAGGATCTGACAAAAGTCTAACTTCTACAGCAATCTCCTCAAGAAAGAATAGAGGTAAAATGACCAAATATTCCACCGTGAAGAAGAGCTTATAGGGGTTCATTCTGATTTTATGATGAGTAAACTTAAAAATTAAAGAAAGTAAAAGTATAGATTAATTTTTCCTATAGAAGTCTATTGAGATGGGAGGAGAAGGGTAGAAGTGTAGTGTGATACACACAGACATTCCTGATATAGAAGTCAATGGAGAGTGGAGCTGGAAGGAGCAGGCAGGACGTTCTTCCCTTAGAAGACTAATCAGAGGGGGGGGGGGGGGACTAGCTGCCTATAGAAGTCTAAAGAGAATGGAGATGTAGGAAGTGGGAAATATTTCAGAACGATATAAAGAAATGCTGCTTATAGAAGTCTATGGGCAGAGGAGAAGTAGGAGAAAATGCAGAGAGACACATAGGCAAGCTGCCTATAGAAGTCTATAGAGAAGGGAGATGTAGGAGGTGGGGGAAAATGCAGTGAGATATAATGACAAGTTGGCCATAGAAGTCTTTGGAGAGGGGAGAGGAAAGAAGGAGTGAGCTGCAGTGAGAGAGAAGAGATAAAAAAGAGACAAACAGACATGTTGCCCATAGAAGTCAATGCATGGGGACTAGGGGGACTCGGATTACCCGTTGCCTATAGATTTATATAGAAAGTGGGAGGCAGGAGGAGGGAGAAAGTGCAGAGAGACAAACAGAGACATTGTTCTCATAGAAGTATATGAAAAGGGGAGGAGAGAGAAAGTGCAGAGACACACAGACCATAGAAATCTATGGAAAGGGGATACATAGTAGATGGGAGACAATGCAGAGAGAAACACAGGCATGCTGCCCATAGAAGTCTATGGAGAGAGCATGGGAAAGGACAAGTAAGATGCAGGAAGAGAGAAGAGACACAAAAAGAGACACATACTCTGCCAATAGAAATCTACAGAGAATGGAGCAGGAATAAGCTTCTAGAGTGAGAACAAGGCATTTCTGTCTGATAAGATATATTACACAGTTTCTTAGAGTCACCTCTATTATTGATTTATAAAAAGTTTCTTGAGACAACAGCGATCATTTACATCACATAGTATGGTCCCTTAGCATCCCATGAATGCTATATTTAGGGCCAGCCTCAGCTTGGAGGAGCAGCTTTCCCATAGAGGTCGGCACAAGTGTGGGATCAAGGTGCATCCTCCAGGCTGTCCGAGTTCATGGTGCCCCCATCAGTCGTGACAGGTGATGGACAGGTCATGCACCCTTCAGGCCATTCTTGCCCATATTAAGTATCCACATCCTTAAAGCCTTTCTAAGGAACCGTTGACTACGAGGACCACTTTCTCTTCTTTTATTTTTGTGGAAAGTCCTTTTATTTTATTTTTAATAGAAACATTTTTGCCTCATATTAATCTAAATTTGGAAAGAAATAAAGAAAGTGACGCATTTGCAGATTGGGGGGGGGTCGCTCTACATGGAGCAGTGAACAGATCTACAGCAAAGACTTTTCATGGCATAAAAGTAAAGTTTTCTATGAACATAAAGGACATGAAGAAAGATTTCACCTTTCTGGATGTGAATGCAAATGTCATTTTATTGATGTTCTCTGCTCTTCAGGGATCCAGACAAGGTTTGTTAGTGAAAACAAACAGATTTTGCAGCCGCCCCAGCGTCCAATATTCTGCATTGTGCAGACGATAAGGAGCTTATTTTTTTTTCCTTTCCTTCATATTGATTATTTTGCTGTTGTTTTAGTTAATGCTTCAGCACCTGTTGCACAAGAACAGACTGAGAACTGGGAGCGAATTCATGATAGATGAGAAGGATGAAGATGTCACCACCGTGGCTAAGATTTGTCTTAGATCCATTTTATTTATCATCGTTATTTAGCTTTACTCTTGCAGATAAGACAATGTCTGAAATAGTGGAGGGCCAACAGAACCCTAATCATGGATACGCCTAAAGATGCCCTAGATTTGTCCCTTGCTTCCCTGATGCCTCACTTTTTGGTAATTTTCCACTTTCCCCTCATACTGTAGATGAAACATACAGATATCGCCGTGCGTTGCACTCTCTGCTTGTGCTGCATTTACAGTTATTGATAGATATAGATTTTCTAGAATTTTAATCGCCACAGCCAGTTTTTAAAAAAATATTTTCTTTCAAGTGCACCATCGTAGGGAAGTCGACCTACAGCTCACAGTAATTACTGGAACATCTTCTCATTGAATGAAACTTGAAATTAAGAAAATATTCACATATTGAGTAAGTTATTTACAGCCAGGTCACTTCTTTCTCGTTGACTAGATGAGCAGCTCGTAATCCGTCCTTGTCACCTTTTGAGCTAAGGAATATTGTATTCAGGAATATAATCCGGACTGGACCCTCTTGAGATTATTCTTTGGATTTTCCCCCATTTCTGGACACTTTTGAAGACGATGTCTGTCAGTGTTCTCCTGACACAAGGTCACAAAGTATCAATAATTCACCTGCAGTAATTGTCATCATAATTGTTCACAGTTTATTATTATTTGCTATAATCTAACATCTCTAACATCTAAGGAAGAGATGGAAATGAGCTCTAAACAAACTCTGCCTCTAATGACACCAGATGTGAGGCAGCTATCCTATCAGTCAATGCTTGACCCTTCAAATAAGCCTTCAGACAAATAAGCCAGCATCTCATCTGCAGAAGGCTGTTTTGGGGTGATTGCCCCTCATCAGTGTAGAGCAGAGAGGACTGGATTAACTGGGTCAGAGGCCTAAGTCAGGATTTTGGGGGTACTGCAGATGAGATGCTGGCTTATTTAATATTTGAGCTTGAACATTGACTTATAGCAGGGGTCGGCAACCTCCGGCACTCCAGCTGTTGTGAAACTACAACTCCCAGCATGCTCCATTCATTTCTAAGAGAGTTCTGAGAAGAGTAGAGGAAGTATGCATGCTGGGAGTTGAAGTTTCACAACGGCTGGAGTGCCGGAGGTTGCCGACCCCTGACTTATAGGATAGCTGCCTTCATCTGGTGGCATCAGAGGAGGAGCTTGTTAAAAGCTAAATTTGCATCCCTTTCTTCCCAGAATTCCAGAGGAGCATGTATGGCCTATAGGTCTCCTCACGCTGACTAAGGTGCTCTCTCCCCAAGGGGAGATAGTACCCCCCAAAATCCTGACTTAGGCCTTTCACCCAGTTAAGACAGTCCTCTCTGCTCTGCACAGATGAGGGCTAATTACACTGAAACAGCTGTCTGCAGATGAGATGCTGGCTTATTTAATATCTGAGTCATAGCACAAGGCCTATTTACAGGGTTGATTATTGACTTATAGGATAGCTGCCTTACATCTGGTGGCATCAGTGGCAAAGTTTGTTAAGAGTTCATTTGCATCCCTTTCTACCCAAGTAAAGAAGAATGCTTTGAAGAGTTGCAAAAATATTGAAAGCCCCATAAAAGTGTGGAGATTACAGACCTAGCAACTTCCAGAGGGTTATAGAGCTGATCAGAATAACTTACCTTTGGTAAAAGGATGATGTGAAAACTTTTACTACAACCCCCCTATATCTAGTAATAGGAGCACATTAACCTGCTGCATACAAGGTTATAGGAACATGCTACAATCCACTGTGGCAGTACCTGGTGGTCTTCTCCTGGCTTTGTTCCTGACTATAGACCCGTCTTGTCTTCTGGCCTGACATACGCCATTTTCCTGGTGATGACCCTTGGCTCCAACACTCACTACTTTACTGTTTCTTTGGTGCTGCTGATCTCAATATGTGACAAATGGGAACCAGCACAGAAGCATATGCCTGGACCCCAAGTGAAATGGAAGCATGGCAGTCTTAGGCAGAGCTGCACACAGGCTAGAGATCCTCCCTCCGGAGAACCCAGGGACCCTCTCACGAAGGCAGGACAGACACAGGAACACAAGCAGAAAGCACTGCCAGGCTGGACATGGAACAGGCAGGATCGGAAGCAGTAGGCACTGCCAGGCTGGACATCCTGGACATGGAACAGGCAGGATTGGAAGCAGTAGGCACTGCCAGGCTATCAGACGCAGTTAGAGCACTGCTAGGCTAACATGGACAGAGTAGATCAAGGCACAGAACAGGTACAGAAGATCAGACAAGTCAATAACATCAACACTAATACTTCACCAGGTGACACCACACAAAAGGGCAGATGGCAAAACCCCCTGGGTCAGCAGCAAGGGGTTACACCCAGTAAGGTACAAGACAGGCTGACCCCCTGGATGAGCAGCAAGGTGCAACACCCATCAAGGCAGAAGATAGACTGACCCCCAAGCCGCACTGTTCAAAGATAGATATAGCTGGAAAAACGGGGGCACCTGATAAGCCACACCACGGAACAGACCAGGGCATGCTAACCCCACCAGAACCAGGAGTCCCAGAACCATAGAACATACAATCACAGGTGTCAGTTCACACCAGACACAGAATGCTGCAGCCAGCATGCCAGAATTACAACCAGCATACAAAGGACAACAGTAGCCAGTACGAGGTTACAGGCAGCCGCCTACACAACAACAAGGAGTGACAGAACCGCACAGTGATACAAACAAATACATTCATACTCCGAGGCCTTGTTCACACACAAGGCCGCAGCCAGCACGCATCATAGAGCCAACATCCATGGGAACACCCACAGCCAGTACACAAAGCACATGCAGCCAGCATGCACCGCACCAGTAACATGAACCACAGATATATGGACCAGGAAAGCCACAAACACAAGCCACAGTTAACACACACCACCGCAGCCAGCACCAAGCAACCAGCATACACAGGTGTCAGCCTACAGCCAGTACGTGAAAGGGCCTGCAGCCAGCCTACACTGCCACAACTGTCATAGTAAACCGCACCATGACAGGAACCAATGCACAGAATTAATTCAGCAGCCAGTACAACACAATAGCCGAACCATTCTCTATAAAGTTAATTAATTTGGGCAAAAATTTGTAAAATGGATCCTCCCAGTACATCCTCATGGCGGGCAATTCTTACTATTGAGATGGGAGACCTTAAAGTGAGTCAGAGGAATCACTCAAGCCCATGGATTGCCTTGTATTTGCCCTTAGGAATAAGAAACTGAGCTGGGATAAGAGTCCAACTAGAGGGCATCTCCAGTGATGACTCCATGATGATGACCTTATGACTGAGGAAGCATTAAGAAGTGAAGAATACACACAACCTGATCAGTGAGAGATTTCTGAGAAGCCGCTAACTTCTATCACAGATAATCAGAGGCGATATATGACCTATTTTTCCATTGCAATTTGAGAAATGAACAATTAATTGTGGAGTTTACAAAGTGCGTAAGTGACACATTCATTACGGCTGCACCTGCGATGTTTATGGATAAGCAGGCACAACATCAATAGTCATTTAAAGATTCCTGGCTGGATTTCAGGAGAAAGATGGTGTATTTCTCCACATAACAAGTAATAATAAAACGTCGACACCGCGGTAATACAAAAGGATTCATCAACGGCAGAGTCTGTATCAATATGAATTGTGAGTTTTCCACTCCAGCAAACCTAATCAATGGAGATGACTCCTAACATCAACAAATTTCTACTTTCATCTGTTTTTGTCTTTGTGCTTCACAATAAAAATAATCAAGGTCTTCTCCAAACTCCAAACCACGCAGTTAATCACCATCTCGCCATAGCCATAGACAAGGAATCAGAACTTAATCTTCTCTATGTAGATAACTTCCATAAATAGTGGGCAGAAGAAGAAATACAAATGGTGCAAAGGAGAAGATGATTGTTTAGAATACAGAGTGAGCGAGAAAGTAAGAAAAGCAAAGAGATGAATCAAAAGTAATAAAAACACCGGAGAACTGGTGAAACGTTTTTTTTCGAGATGCCAGTTGTTGGATGGACGTGAGGCTGCAGGAGAAAAGGATGATGTGTGGTCACCGTCCAAGCCTGCAATTGTCATGCGAGTTTGGTGGATGGATTCTGGTTGTCTCGTGTCAAACTATTTGTCTTCTGATGATTGTAGATCCTCTTTGCAGAGACAGATCTTGTGAATAAGGTTCTTTGGGTCAGTCACAGTAGGCTCCCTGTCTGCTCCCTATTTTTACTCAGTGACCCCACCATGCATCCCACATGGAACGTCCCAGGAGAAGTGGAGCAACGGGACATATTGAGGAGGCCCCACAGCTTGTTCTGTCTGCAGCACACTGCTTGGGTTGACTAGTAAATTGCAGTTTTGCTGAAGGGATAAGAGGTCACTGGAATGCAGTGGAGCTTTGAAAGATGATATAGCCTGATCTTGTCTGAACTGTTCTCTATATGATGATAAACATAAAAAACATTTTGTTACAGAAGCAAAAGTGGATCTACTGTTCACTCACTAAACAGATTTGAAAGGGATACTCCTTTGGGTGTTAACTAAATGCCCCCCCCCTTTACCCTTTAACCCCTATACAGGGATCTAGACTCCTCTGCATGGCACCGTCTGGCCACTACCTCTTGCAGAAGTCTGTTTAGTGGCTGCTGATCCATGGAGGTCAAGAGACACACCAATATGAAGAACCAAGGGAACAGGCAAAATTGTAGTCATGGACAGGCTAAAGTCAGGGCAGGTAGCACAGGGGATGAATGAGGGACAGGCAGTGGTCAGATCAGGCAGCATTAAGTTAAATCTGGGAACAGGCAGAGTTTGTACGTGGGCAGGAAAACAAGACTATAGCACACCTTTGCAGGAAACTAGCTAACTAGAATCTATTGTTCAGGCATCGGCATCTGCCCTTGTTGGAGGATGCCTCAAATACATATGAGAATGTTTCCATAAGCTGGAAGCCCAGGAGGTCTGCTCGCTGGTCCTGTAAGAAGCCAAGAGTAGTGTGTGCCCCTCTAAGAACACCAGGAGAGACTGAAGAAAGAAGGTGCAGACCACAAATGCCCAGACTGAGTGCTCTAACGACGTACCTGCTGAAGAGGCAGATGAGGATGCCAATGGGTATAGACCACCAATGAGGGAACAGGAATCTTGTGTGTAACCCAGCCTACCAGGAGCAGTGGGGCTCCAGCGGGCAAGGACTACCAGCATAACACACTTCATAGTAAATTGGTTTCCTCCACATTCACCCCCTGTTACAGTACAGCCTGTGTGATCTCCTTCTGTCCCTGAAGACTTGGACACTTTTCTTACTCTCTACAGTCTGATCTACCATGTTCACCCTCCTCTTCTCCACTCTGCCATCTCTAACACTCGGGGAAGGGACAGCAGGGAGAGCTAGCATAGCAAGAAGCAGTGTATTGTCATTTTCATGTCAACAGCAGCAGCACTGCCAGTTTTTACCTGGAAATGCCCATGCATATGACCTCTAAAGTACTGAGCCATATTTACTTTATATGTAGCTGTATGGTTCCTCTGCATGGCACCATAATAAAAGACCTTCTGCCCTGGAAGCAAAGCCTCTTTATACCTCATTAACACTACATCTAGTAAAATGTGGCACAATTTTAGTTTTTCTTAGATCTTCTTTTATCAAATAAAAACAAATGGAGGCTTAGGGAGGTCCTATATGGGTCTCACAGACTTATGGGTGCCATATTTTGGACCCATACAACTTGTATCTAATATGGAGCTGCCCCCATGTCCGTAAGATTAAACTGTACTTTGTATTATCATGCCTAAAGTGGATTTTCAGCAGCTGCAGAAGGTGCGGTGTATCCTCCACTGTTCTAGTGTTTGCAGTTCCTTTAAGCCAAGTTCACCAGAATTTTGGTTTACTTTGCTCCGTAATTTGTGGCATAATGTGGCAGCCACGCTCCCTCCACGCTAAGCCTTGCCCCTTTAATGTGAAACCCCTCCCTTTTCACAGTAGACCACACCCCTTCTCAAGCAAGTTGCAAAATGTGGTGCAAAGCAGGTGTGTTAGTTTTTTTGGTATAAATTACTCCAAAGTTCATCGAGCTTAGTAAATGTGCCCTGATATGTTGTCACTGAATAACAGTGGGAGGAATTTATCTCATACGCCGGTCTTAGTAAGAAATGTGGCGGTGTAAGAGGTGCAGGAAAGCTGGTGCTTTAACTTGCACTTTTTTTCAGGTATAAATTATAGCAAAGGGTGTTGGAAGCCACACCCTCCTGATAAGGCCCGCCTACTTAAGACCATGTCCAGAGTGGCGCAAAATTTGTAAAAAGTTGCACAATGCTGCTCCGTTTATCCACTTTGCTTCACTTCTCCATTAATTGAATTATACATTTTAATGTATTTAGGTTAAATAAGTTCTTCGGGGGGAAAAAAAAACTTTAATGAGCAGAAATTTTCTGAAATCTGTTGTTAAATTCGCTAGAAATGTTTGCCGAAAGTAATTAGTTCATAATAGAGTCTTTGTGCGACACGCACTGATTAAACGTGAGAAAAACAAATTGAATCTTATTTACAATTGTCTTTTTTTTTCTTCTAATTTGTGGCTTTGCGCACGATGCTCCTGACTGACGGTATCTGCGCCAAATATTGTCCTATCGTTTTGCATTTTTAATTAAAGCCAGCTTGACGTTTTTAGGACATCTTTGCCATTTGCACAGCAGATAAGAGAGTAATCCAGCTTCCAGACCTCCCAGAAATCATCTCCTCATACTAAAGTATATATATATATACATATTAGCCTCAGACTGGCAACCGCTGTCAATGACTTATCTCTTATTATTGGCTTCAGGGAGAGATTAAAGGCAAAGCTGACAGTGCGGGCGTCACATCTGGAGTAAATGAACACCGTGGGCTGAATCCTTCAAAGGAGATTAACAAAATGTGAGGAAATTACTAATGTCCCTTATTTCGCCAAAATTACAATTGTAACGTTGTAAGAACAGATAAAGACATTCACCCAGCGAATACAATTGAAGAAATTGCGGAGGGAGACAGGTCCTGAAAAAAAGGGGGTAAAGGTCTCATCATGACATATGGTCAGAGAATCTGCACCGAAATTATGCTGCTAAAAGATCCAAATTTCAGATTTTTATATAGATAAACTCATTGACGAAAAATCCTGCCCCCAGGTAGAAGTAATTGCTGTGAAACTCACCCTGCAGGCAGATAAGTCATTACAGGGGCAGTCTGACTTGCCCCAAGAAGATGTAAAAGTGCTTCCCCCACTGCCCTATAAAAAGTCGCTCAGAGGCTACTTTTGGGTAATGCACCTCTTGGTCAGAGATCGGTGACTGCTAGACATGCCTCTAAGACACACTCAGAGACATTTTGCCCAGTTGTCAGACTTTGAGAGGAGGCGCATCATTAGACTGAGAGAAGCAGGGTGTCTGTTTTGAGGAATTTCCCGCCATCTAGTCCGTTCTGACCTCGCTGTTAGGAGGTGTGTTGGGAGCAGTGGTTACGTGAGGGCATGCACGGCAAACAGGCTCCAGATGACCCAGACAGACCACCAGGAGATAGGATGGTTTAAGCCACTGAAAAGCATGAGCAGCTCCCACAGTTTTATTGTCCACTATCCAGACACAAGTGTCCCCTTCATTACACAGCCCTGTCTCTGCCGGTATTGTGAACGAGAAACCTGGACTGCTATGGACTGGAACCATATCATATAAATCCAGGTTCAGTTTGGATCCCACAACAGTTGGCTGGAGTATGGAGGACTGGTGATGACTTGAGCGCTTCAATCCTGCCTCTGGAGCGACACACTGCCGCAACTGCTGATATGATGATCTGCAGAGCCATCAAATACAAGCCCTATTAGTGATACGAGGACACTAACAGCTCAGCGATATGTGCAGGACATCCTGCCACCACACGTGTTCCTCTCATGACAGGGCTGACAACTACTGGTGTGATGATCGGGGGAACCATCACATAGGACAGTCAGTCACCCCAAGTAGTGATACGAGGAAACTAACAGCTCAGTGATGTGCACAGGACATCCTGCCACCAACTGTTCCTCTCATGGCAGGGCTTTCCTTTTTCAACAGGATAATGCTCGACCACACACACCTGTTCACATTGTCAGGAATGTCTCCTCCAGATTAGAACACTTTCATGGCTGCTCAGTCAACAGATTAATCACCAATCCAGAATTTTTAGGACTAGGTGGTACACCAGCCTTCCCATACTATGCGTGTGCAGCATATAGAGGCCCAGCTGTGACATCTGTGGACAAATGTGCCACAGGATACCATACAAAACATACATGCCTCCATGTCCAGCCAAATCTCATCCTGTATTAAGGCTAGAGGCTGTATCTCATCTATCCTGGCTAGAGGCTGTATCTCTTCTTGTATCGAGGCCAGAGGCTGTATCTCATCTTGTATTCAGGCTAGAGGCTATATCTCATCTTGTATCCAGGCTAGAGGCTGTTTCTTATCTTGTATCCAGGCTAGAGGCTGTATCTCATGTTGTATCCAGGCCAGAGGCTGTATCTCATGTTCTATCCAGGCCAGAGGCTGTATCTCATGTTGTATCCAGCCTAAAGACTATATCAAATTTTGTATCCAGGCCAGAGGCTGTATCTCATCTTGTATCCAGGATAGAGGCTATATTGCATCCTGCATTTAGGGTAGAGGCTTTATCTCATCTTGTTTTCAGACTAGAGGTCGTATCTCATCTTGTATTCAGGCTAGAGGCCATATCCCATCTTGTATCCAGGCTGGATGCTGTATCTCATATTGTATCCAGACTAGAGGCTGCATCTCATCTTGTATTTAGGCTAGAGGCTGAATCTGATCTTGTATCAAGGCCAGAGGATGCATCTCATCTTGAATCCAGGTTAAAGGCTGTATGTCATCCTGTATTTAGGCTAAAGGCTGTATCTCATCTTGTGTCCAGGCTGGACGCTGTATCTCATCTTGTTTAAAGACTAGAGGCTGTATCTCATCTTGTATCCAGGCCAGAGGCTGTATCTTCTCTTGTATTCAGGATAGAGGCCGTATCTCATCTTGTATCCAGGCTAGATGCTATATCTCATTTTGTTTCCAGACTAGATGCTGTATGTCATCTTGTTTCCAGACTAGAGGCCTTATCTCATCTTTTTTTCAGCCTAGAGGCTGAATCCCATCTTCTATCCCGGCTGGAGACTGTATATCATCTTGTATTGAGGCCAGAGACTGTATCTCATCTTGTATCCAGGCTAGAGGCTGTATCTCATCTTGTATCCAGGCTAGAGGCCAAATCTCATCTTGTATCCAGGCTAGAGGCTGCATCTCATCTTGTATCCAGGCTAGAGGCAGGCTGTATCTCATCTTGAATCCAGTTTAGAGGCCATATCTCATCTTTTATCCAGGCTATCTAATCTTGTTACGGACATTTCCGTGACAGGTGCCAGGAGATTAGTGAGATTGGCAAGACGTGGTTAGATCTGACTGGTTCCTTGTGGATCAATTTGTGTCTGTTTTTTACTTGTAATGGCCACACCCCTCGCCTCAGGTGTTGCTTATGTGGTCATTTAACCTTCCCTATTTATTGTGGCTTCTCCCACCATGCTGTGCAATTTTTAGCTTCAGTCTTGTTATGGATTGCTGGTGTTTGGATCTCGGCGGAGTTCCTGTGCTTCCATATCCTTTTGAAGTTGTGTCCTCTTCCCCTTTTGTTTATTGTTTGGGTTTTCTTGTTGTGCTCTTTTCCCTGTCTTTTGTGATTAGGCCTGAGGGAGCCTCCTGCTCATCCTACCTTTTGAAGGAACAGATTGTCTCTTGTCCTGAAATTAGTAACAGGATACTAAAGGGTGAGTTAGGACTTTAGGTTCATGTGTATGAACTCACCTACCACTGGGGTTAGTTCATACTTGCAGTCAGTCAGGAATTTTGATTAGGGTTTTTTCTAGGAGGTGAACTGCTCCTATGCCTAGGTTCCAGGCAATTTTCCCCTCACCCCTTTCCCTCCTACGTTTGGTGTGGGCTTCAATTCCACACCGAAGCGTGACACATCTTATACCCAGACTAGAGGTTGTATCTCATCTTGCATCCAGGTTAGAGGCTGTATCTCATCTTGAATCCAGGCTAGAGGCCATATCTCATCTTGTATCCAGGCTAGAGGCGGCATCTCATCTTGTATCCAGGCTGGATGCTGTATCTCATCTTGTATCCAGACTAGAGGCTATATCTCATCTTGTGTTTAGGCTAGAGGCTGTACCTCATCTTGTATCCAGGCTAGAGGATGTATCACATCTTGTATCCAGGTTAGAGGATGTATCTCATCTTGTATTTAGGCTAAAGGCTGTATCTCATCTTGTATCCAGGCTGGATGCTCTATCTCATCTTGTTTTCAGACTAGAAGCAGTATATCATCTTGCATTCAGGCCAGAGGCTGTATCTAATTTTTAATTCAGGCTAGAGGCCATATCTCATCTTGTATCCAGGCCAGAGGCTGTATCTCATCTTGTTTCCGACCAGAGACTGTATATCATCTTTTTTCCAGACTAGAGGCTGTATCTGATCTTGTATTCAGGCTAGAGGCTGTATATCATGTTATATCCAGTCTACAGGCTGTATCTCATCTTGTATCCAGGCTAGAGGCCATATCTCATCTTTTATCCAAGCTAGAGGCTGTATCTCATCTTGAATCCAGGCTACATGCCGTATCTCATCTTAAATCCAGGCTAGAGATTGTATCTAATCTTGCATCCAGGCTAGAGGCTGTATCTCATTTTGTATCCAGACGAGAGGCTGTATCTCATCTTGTATCCAGGCCATATGATGTATCTAATCTTGTATACTGGATAGAGGCTGTATCCCACCTTGTATCCAGGCCAGAGGCTGTATCTCATCTTGTATTCAGGCTATAAGCCATATCTTATCTTTTATCCAAGCGAGAGGCTGTATCTCATCTTGTATTCAGGCTATAGGCCATATCTCATCTTTTATTGAGGCTAGAGGCTGTATATCATGTTATATCCAGGCTACAGGCTGTATCTCATCTTGTGTCCAGGCTAGAGGCCATATATCATCTTTTATCCAAGCTAGAGGCTGTATCTCCTCTTGAATCCGGGCTAGATGTCGTATCTCATCTTAAATCCAGGCTAGAGATTGTATCTCATCTTGCATCCAGGCTAGAGGCTGTATTTCATCTTGTATCCAGACTAGAGGCTTTATCTCATCTTGTATCCAGGCCATAGGATATATGTAATTTTGTATACTGGATAGAGGCTGTATCTCATCTTGTATCCAGGCCAGAGGCTGTATCTCATCTTGTATTCAGGCTATAGGCCATATCTCATCTTTTATTCAGGCTGGATGCTGTATCTCATCATGTTTCCAGACTAGAGGCCATATCTGATCTTATATTCAGGCTAGAGGGTGTTTCTCATCTATCCTTGCTAGAGGCTGTATCTCATCTTGTATCAAGGCCAGAGGCTGTATCTCATCTTGTATTCAGGCTAGAGGCTATATCTCATCTTTTATCTAGGCTAGACGCCATATCTCATCTTGCATCCAGGCTAGAGGCTGTATATCATCTTGTATCCAGGCCAGAGGCTGTATCTCATTGTTTCCAGGCTAGAGGCCGTATCTAATTTTTTATCCAGGCTAGAGGCTGTATCTAATCTTGTATCCAGGCCAGAGGATGTATCTAATTTTGTATACTGGATAGAGGCTGTATCTCATCTTGTATCCAGGCCAGAGGATGTATCTAATTTTGTATACTGGATAGAGGCTGTATCTCATCTTGTATCCAGGCCAGAGGCTGTATCTCATCTTGTATTCAGGCTATAGGCCATATCTCATCTTTTATTCAGGCTGGATGCTGTATCTCATCAGGTTTCCAGACTAGAGGCCATATCTCATCTTATATTCAGGCTAGAGGCTGTATCTCATCTTTCCTTGCTAGAGGCTGTATCTCATCTTGTATCAAGGCCAGAGGCTGTATCTCATCTTGTATTCAGGCTAGAGGCTATATCTCATCTTTTATCCAGGCTAGACGCTATATCTCATCTTGCATCCAGGCTAGAGGCTGTATATCATCTTGTATCCAGGCCAGAGGCTGTATCTCATCTTGTATCCAGGCTAGAGGCCGTATCTAATTTTTTATCCAGGCTAGAGGCTGTATCTCAACTTCTTTATCGACTAGAGGCTGTATCTAATCTTGTATCCAGGCCAGAGGATGTATCTCATCTTGTATCCAGGCCAGAAAGAGTATCTCATCTTGTATCCAGGCTAGAGGCCGTATCTCATTTAATATCCAGGCTATAGGCTGTATTTCATCTTATATCCAGGCTAGAGGCCGTATCTCATCTTTTATCCAGGCTAGATGCAGTATCGTCTCTGGTTTCCAGACTAGAGGCTGTATCTCATCTTGTATCCAGGCCAGAGGCTGTATGTCATCTTGTTTCCAGGCCACATACTGTACATCATCTTGTTTCCAGACTATAGGCCATATCTCATCTTGTATTCAGGCTAGAGGCTGTATTTCATCTTGTATCAAAGCCAGAGGCTGTATCTCATCTTGTATTCAGGATAGAGGCTGTATATCATCTTGCATTCAGGCTAGAGGCCGCATCTCATCTTGTATCAAGGCTAGAGGCCATATCTCATCTTGTATTCAGGCTAGAGGTTGTATCTCATCTTGTATCTAGGCTGGATAGTGTATCTCATATTGTATTCAGGCTGGATGCTATATCTCATCTTGTTTCTCAGACTAGAGGCTGTATCTCATCTTGTATTCAGGCTACAGGCCATATCTCATCTTGTATCCAGGCTAGAGGCCGTATCTCATCTTTTATCCAGGCTAGATGCTGTATCTCATCTTGTATCCAGGCTACAGGCCGTATCTCATCTTTTGTCCAGGCTAGAGGCTGTATCTCATCCTCTATACTGGCTAGAGGTTGTATCTCATCTTGTATCCATGCCAGAGGCTGTATTCCATCTTGCATTCAGGCTAGAGGCCGTATCTCATCTTTTATCCAGGATGGATGCTGTATCTCATCTTGTTTCCAAACTAAAGGCTGTATCTCATCTTGTTTCCAGGCCAGAGACTGTATCTCATCTTGAATCCAGGATAGAGGCCATATCTTATCTTGTATCCAGGCTAGAGGCCGTATCTCATCTTGAATCCAGGATAGAGGCTTTATCTCATCTTGTATCCAGGATAGAGGCCATATCTCATCTTGTATTCAGGCTAGAGGTTGTATCTCATCTTGTATCTAGGCTGGATAGTGTATCTCATCTTGTATTCAGGATGGATGCTATATCTTATCTTGTTTCTCAGACTAGAGGCTGTATCTCATCTTGTATCCAGGCTAGAGACCATATCTCATCTTGTATCCAGGCTAGAGTTTGTATCTCAACTTGATTCCAGGCTAGATGCTGTATCTCATCTTGTATCCAGGCTGCAGGCCATATCTCATCTTTTGTCCAGGCTAGAGGCTGTATCTCATCCTCTATACCGGCTAGAGCCTGTATCTCATCTTGTATTCAGGCCAAAGGCTGTATTCCATCTTGCATTCAGGCTAGATGCCGTATCTCATCTTTTATCCAGGATGGATGTTGTATCTCATCTTGTTTCCAGGCCAGAGACTGTATCTCATCTTTTATCCAGGATAGATGTCATATCTCATCTTGTATCCAGGATAGAGGCCATATCTCATCTTGTATCCAGGCTAAAGGCCTTATCTCATCTTTTATTCAGGCTAGAGGTTGTATCTCATCTTGTATCCAGGTTGGATGCTGTTTCTCATCCTGTATCCAGGTTGGATGCTGTATCTCATCTTGTTTCTCAGACTAGAGGCTGTATATAATTTTGTTTTCAGGCTGGGGGCCGTATCTAATCTTGTTTCCAGGCTAGAGGCCGTACCTTATCTTTTATCCAAGCTAGATGCCGTATCTCAACTTGTGTCCAGGGTAGAACCCATATCTCATCTTATATTCAGGCTAGAGGCTGTATCTCATTTTGTATCCCAGCTAGAGGCTGTATCTCATCTTGTATCCAGGCTAGTGGCCACATATCATCTTGTATCCAGACTAGAGGACATATCTCATATTGTATCCAGGATAGAGGCTGTATCTCATTTTATATCCAGACTAGGTGCCGTATCTCATCATGTATTTAGGCTAGAGGCTTCATCTCATCTTTTATCCAGGCTAGACGCTGTATCTCATCTTGTGTCCAGGCTATAGGCTTTATCTCGTCTTGTATCTAGGCTAGATGCCGTATCTCATCTTGTATACAGGCTGGATGCTTCATTTCATCTTGTTTCCAGGCTAGAGGCTGTATCTCATCTTTTGTGCAGGCCAGAGACTGTATCTCATCTTCTATCCAGGATAGAGGCTGTATCTCATCTTGTATCCAGGGTGGATGCTGTATCTAATCTTGTTTTCAGACTAGAGGCTTTATCTTATCTTGTATTCAGGCTAGAGGACATATCTCATCTTGTATCTAAGCTGGATACTGTATCTCATCTTGTATCCAGGCTAGACGCTGTATCTCATCTTGTATCCAGGCTAGAGGTGCCCAACAGAGTTCCAGAGGCTCCTTTCAATTGTACAGTTTCTGCAATAAACTTCATCTTTCCTCTAATATTGAAATCACTTACATACATCATTAAATTCACAGATAACCTCTGCTCCAGCTGTGTATTAAATGTGTAAAGTGGGAAATTAAGGTTTGGTCCATCCATATTCATGATCTCCAAAGACCAAAGCACAGGCCCGTTACATATAAATTTGTGCCATGTCCCTGCTAGACACTTTCTAAAAGAAACTACAGAAAGTCTTTAGTAGGACAAGTCCCCCTCATCTCACCTCGTATCTGAAGAATTCTACTCTATGGGCTTTAGACCAGTGGCCCCAGATAATGGCGCACTACGTCACTAGAACATCATTATTATATCTGTTTCCTATGTCGTTATTAATGGCAAACTCATCAGTCAGTGCCAGAAAGTCAATTAAAAAAATGTCTAGAAAAATCCATTACAATAAATGCTTAAAAAATATTCATCTCAGTTTTTAGATTCACATGCGGAGCGTGCACGACACGAAGCGTCATTAGGATTTACAGGCTCTCTTATGTTGTGGTGGTGGAATAGGGAAGATATATGTTGTCTGGGTCGGTATACTTCCCACCAGGGTCAGCATGAGACTGAAAGGAATTGCCCCGGGTCTATAAAATAGATTTCATTTCTTTTTCTGCTCTAATTCAACTAAAATATTACTGTGTGAGAAGCTTACAAAGTCTAAAGCATTCCGGGCCACCCTATGGTGACAGCTAGGTAGATATTGACTACTTACAGATGTAGCAAACCTTAACGTGACCTTTTTGGGGGGTTTTCTTTGTGACTTGTCGGTTTGCTTGCTTCAATAGTAACAAGTGTCAAGGTAACGTTTGTTACATCTGCACCTAAATGTATCTCTCTTGTGAACTTCAAGAGCCTTGTTACTTTGATAGGAGTACTTCTGAGCCTGGCTGATGCCAGGAGACCCTGCAATGGTGTCACCTTCACCCATAACCCATAACCCATAGATTTCCAAAAACCAAAGCAGAGAATTGTTTACAACAAACAGACAAACGTTTTACTCACTCATATCTGAAAATCCCTGAAGGATGGAGGCCTTGGGGCAATTGCCTCCAATTCCCCTTTTATAATCCATTACTGTGACGTAATTAGAAATGACTGGACCCCACAGCAAATATTTGAACGCCCCCCCCCCAGGAACTTTTTTGCTTCTCCCCACTCCTGTGCAACTCTCTACTCCTGTGCAACCCTTACTCCTGTGCAATTACCCACACCTGTGCAACTCCCCACACCTGTGCAACTCCCCACACCTGTGCAACTCCCCACTCCTGTGCAACTCCCCACTCCTGTGCAACTCCCCACTCCTGTGCAACCCCCACTCCTGTGCAACCCCCACTCCTGTGCAACTCCCCACTCCTGTGCAAGACTGTTGGTAAATAGGGATAAAACCCCTGGGGGGATGGGCCACCCGGTCAGGCCTACTCACAACCCATTCCCTTAAATAAGAGACCGACAACCATTTTACTTTTAATGCTGGGTGATGATCGGCCACAGCTTACTTTATTTAATCATAACACCATAACTGTAAATGGCGCAGTATGCCAGCCGCTGGCCTCCCAGCGGGCAAGTCTGCCTTGTGCCATAACCAACTCCATACTGAATTATATACCGCCAGCTGTGACTTGTGTGCATAACATCAAAAATATCATTTATATTTCCATCAACATCCTTCTTTTCTTTATTTTTTTTTTTTTTTTTTTTATTTTTTTTTAATTTTATTCTTCTTCTTTTTTTTTTTTTTTTTAATTATTTTTTTTTTTTTTTTTTTTTTTTTTTTTTTTTTTTTTCTCTTTTGAAAAATACCTCGCGTGAGGAAAACGGATGCAATACAACAAAACCATCAACCTTTTCGGGGAGGGCGGGTGGGAACCAGCACATCCGCCGTCAAGAGGAAGTGAAACGCTCACTCCCAGGCATATATAGCCCCTCAGCACCGCCCCATTCCCACTGGCTCATGGGAAGGCCTCTGCTCCCAAACCCTTAAAGGGGCCATGACCCCATTATTTACTCGGGGGCAAAGGGGATCAGGGAGTACCACCAGTCTCTTATCACCCTCCATAGGCTGTCGGGCGCTCCCCAGACTGTTGGTAAATAGGGATAAAACCCCTGGGGGGATGGGCCACCCGGTCAGGCCTACTCACAACCCATTCCCTTAAATAAGAGACCGACAACCATTTTACTTTTAATGCTGGGTGATGATCGGCCACAGCTTACTTTATTTAATCATAACACCATAACTGTAAATGGCGCAGTATGCCAGCCGCTGGCCTCCCAGCGGGCAAGTCTGCCTTGTGCCATAACCAACTCCATACTGAATTATATACCGCCACGGAGGAGACTCGTGCTTACACGTGGCTCCGACCACCACCCAGCAAAAACATGGCCTGCTCAATTCCATCCTGAATACCCGATAAGAATATATCCAGACCGATCTCATTAAGATGAACACCATCCGGCCTCATCAACGCCCGGTTGTCACCCTCTAGCTGCCTATGGCGAACAACCACTGCCCCCTTTGAACGCACAAACCGGGAGATCCGAGCGTTCACCGTACGCCTGCCCTTTTCTAACGCCTCACCATCCCGGGCCCCGTGCCACACCACCCTCGGGACAATCTCCGACCACACTAGGACCATCTCCCTAAAAAATGACGGAAAACGCTCAACATCCGAACGCATAAGCGTCAACAATTCCGCCACCCGTAAATGGCACAGATCATTACCCCCGGCATGAATCACCAAGATCACCGGACCCACCGAACGTACACCGATCTCGACCACCTCCGTGAGCAATTGTGACCACCGTAGGCCTCGAACACCTCTCCATAGGACGTCCACGTTCCGAAATCCAAGATTGCGCCCGCCAGGCCGACATTCGGCCCGCTGTGCCGCCCAAAATACGTAGGAGTGCCCAACAATCCATACTGCTGGACGCTCAGCACCTGAAAAGATAACCACGTTAGAGAAGAACCACCAGAACATAACCACGCCTGTAATAAAGAACTGAACATTAACATGACATTGTCCAAATACCGTCATTATCCCTCATCATAAAGTCCATGCTTGTATTAGTATTATGTATTTAATTACAGCAGCAAATCCGGCCGGATATATCGCGCAAAGCAAGATGAACGCCAGCGACCAATACGCATAATCTCCGCTTCAGGCAAACCCGCTCTAGCAGCCTCGGTAGCCGCACCAATGCGGAACGAATGGGTGCCAAATTCCTTCGGATCCACACCAACTTCCGAAAGACACCGTCTAAAAACAGCCGTAAAATGAAACTTAGTCACCGGAGTCCCATCCTCATGCGAAAAGAAATTAGCACCAGTGCGTCTCCTGTTCATGAATTCCCCCACCAAACTCACCGGGCAGGCGGGACCCAGAACAGGAAGAAGCGGGATCCACGCCCCGCGACCATACGGGTCCGTCTTAGACCGGCGGACCCTAATGCGAAGGGCGCCATTGGCTAAAACTACATCCTGCACCAACAAACCACCCGCCTTCTTAAGGGACGGGGCCAATAATTCCCCAACACGCAATGCACCAAAGAAAGCGACACTAAAACTGGCAGCAAAAAGAGATTCCTCATATGCAGATCTACAAACGCTAGCGCAACAAACAATCAACCTACACAGTAAAGAAAATGACAACGGGCGACGCGACTCACGCGCTACATACGCCTTCCGCCAGCCCCGCATGGCCTGGCGAATCACAAAGTGTTTTGTGACATCCGTCCAACCACACAATTTAAAAAAGAAAGCCACACCTGACAGCCGCCGCAGTGCAACAAGGGAAGACACACCCGAAGAATGCAAACGAAGCAACCATTCCACCGTGACTTCCAGCCGGATATCTTCACGAGAGGACACGTCCCTAGAACCCACCATCGACAACCACTCAGCCCAGGCCTTACCATGCGATTGCCACGTAGTTGGCGCGACCGAGGAGCTAATAAGCGACATCAGCTGTCCACCAGACGCCACAGGAACGGAGGACACTCCTTGCCACCGTCGTCCGCCTCCGGATGAAGTTCCCGGAAGACCTGCCAATGACAACGAGAAAGAGCATCAGCGACTCTATTATCTACCCCCGGGACGTGACGGGCCCGAAAGTAAATGTTATAATCCAGGCACCGTAAAACCAGGTGACGAACTAACGCCAGCACCGGAAGAGAAGAGGAAGATAAACGATTGATCACCTGCACCACTCCCAGATTATCAGACCAAAAACACACGTGCTTATTCGCTAACCGCTCTCCCCAAATCTCTGCTGCCACCACAATAGGGAACAATTCCAATAGCGTCAGATTTTTGCACAAACCAGACTCCCTCCACGCCTCCGGCCAAGGAGCGAAACACCATTCACTACCCAATATGGTACCGAAACCGCAGGACCCGGCCGCATCCGACCACAATGACAACTCCGAACTAACGATTTCCTTGGAAATATAGCAAGTATGGCCGTTATAACCATCCAAAAAGGAACGCCACACGCGCAGATCCGCCTTAAGGGACTTAGTCAACCTGATACGATGCCCCGGAGAGGACACCCCTTTTGTGGCCAACGACAACCGGCGGGAAAAAACACGCCCCATAGGCATGACCCGGCATGCAAAACACAACAGACCCAACAGAGACTGAAGCTGCTTCAGCGTCACCTTCCTAACCGACAGAAAACCTTCAATTAACTCCAATACCCTTTCTAACTTTTCTCCAGGCAACCGAAAAACCATAGCAACCGTATCAATTTCGATCCCCAAAAAGGACAAGCACGTAACCGGGCCCTCCGTCTTCTCAGCCGAAATAGGGACCCCAAACCGTCCCATCAAGGACAAAAACAATGACAACAAGTACCTGCAACCCCCACCGTCGCTGGGGGAAACAAACAGGAAATCATCTAGATAATGTATCACAGACGACATCCCGGATTCAAATCTCACCACCCACTCCAAGAAGGAACTAAACAACTCAAAATAATGACATGATATGGAGCACCCCATCGGCAAACAAGTGTCATAGTAAAATTGCCCCTCCCAACAACCTCCCAACAAGTGAAAACAATCGGGGTGAACAGGGAGGAGCCTAAATGCCGACTCAATATCAGATTTAGCTAAAAGGGCCCCTTTACCTGCATCTCTGACCAGAGAGACCGCCCTGTCAAATGAAACGTAAGAAACAGATGCCTCTTCCTGAAGAATCGCATCATTCACCGAGGAGCCCTTAGGATGAGACAAATGATGAATCAAACGAAACTTCCCAACCTCCTTTTTCGGAACCACACCCCACGGGGACACCCTTAGGTTAGGGAATGGGATATAAGAAAACGGGCCTTCAATCCTACCCAACTCGACCTCCTTAGCTAACTTCTCCCTCAACACCTCGGGTTGATCCCTGGCGGACCTCAAATTAGCACTAAAAACAGGTGACCGGTTGAGAACAAACGGGATAAAGAAACCCACCAAAAACCAGAACGAATCTGAGAAGCAGCCTGCCTATCGGGGTACCTGTCTAACCACGGGGACATCGCGTCCACGCTCACCGGGGTCCTTACCCTCACTCTGGGCTGTAAACTTACTAAGTCTGGCTGCCTGTCCCGAACACCTATTCCCGGCGTGGGAGCCTCCACACACAGAGCACTCATGCTTGAACCTGCATAAACCCGCGTACTTGCAATTCCCTTCATTGAACGACCAGCACACCCCTGGGCGTCTGACGGCCACCGATGCATGGGCCTGTGAAGTGCCCGCACCGGCGGCCGCGCCGTGAAAGGGTTGTTGTCTTTGAGATAACATGAGCCGCAGCCATACATCAGTCGCTTTTACTCCCCAACCCACATCAGGCTGAAGGGCAAGGCGCCTAAACTCCTCGTCATACCGCCACCATGCGCTGCCCCCGTGGGCCTTGTAAGCACTATACACCGTATCCACATAAACGAACATCTCCGAACAACGTTCAGGGTGTCGCTGACCCATGACGCATCCCAAAACCGCAAACGCCTGAAGCCAATTCCCAATAGTTTTGGCCACCTTCGGTCTACGCTCATACGGCTTATCCAGAACCCTGCGCTCCCTATCAACTGTATGCTGATCGACCGAGATAAGGGACCATATGTCTATGTAATGATTAGCCCAAATCTTTTCCTTAACCGACTCCTCCACATGTGAACCCAAGGGGCTTACCCCGCAGAAAACGGCCTCCTTATGTATCCCCGCACCCACAGGGGGAGGAGTCGAGCCCGTTACCGGGGCTGGGGGCTCCTGCAATTTCTCTAACAAAGCCCGCATCAGCGATTCCATACCCGCCACAGAACCACCTTCCCCCCATGCTCCAGCAAACTGAAACTCACCAACCGGAACACTAGGAACCACCGGAGAAGGAACCTCCACGGAAACCGCCGGACTCTGAACCACCGGATGAACCAGGCTTGGGGCCCTGGACGTACAGCTCGGCGCTGCCCTCCTTCTTCTGCTCCGTGAAACTCTACCAGACTCCTCAGATGCGCCCGATGACAACTCCGAAGATGAGGGGGAACGCCACCTGGAGGATCTGGAGCGTCTCCGACTCCCTCGTGCCCTAGAATGGCGACGGGACGGACGCCTGCGATAAGTACGCTCACCCCTGCCATCTTCTAATGAAGAGGAGGGAGAGACAGAGACCTCCCTGCGTCTCCTCTGCCTGGGGGCCACATCAACAGGTAGAACCTGGGAGGGAGGGGGCGGGGGGGTGGTCATAATGCGAGGGGGTGCCAACAGGACTCTCTGCGACCCACTGCCTGGATCCCCAGACAGAGGTGCCGCCGCCAGCACAGACATCCCCTGCCCTACAGAGACCGGAGGGGGCAATAATTGAGAAGAGGGGGGTGTAGGGGGTAATTCCTCCCCCATCGCGCTTTCCCGGGCTCCCATACTACTCCTTTCACTCAGCGCGCCGCCAGCCGTGAACCCACTTCCGGGAGACGGAGGAAGGGGAGGAGCCACAGCGCTGCGCCGAGCCCGCCCACCATCCCTCCGCCCGCCGGAGCGGCCCGACCTGCCACGGCGCCTGGAAGGAACAGGTAAGCGCTCCCCAGACCCGGGAGAGCCCTGGGGACCGCTGCAATGGGCTACGATGGGAGCAGGTGGGCTATGGCCAAGCCGCGCCGGGGGGCGGGAACGCCGCGCGGACCGCCGATCCCCCGAACGACAGGCAGAGCCGGCGGCAGGAACCACCGGCTCAGCGATAACAACAGGCAGAGGGGCCGGAGTAGAAGAAGGCAAAGGGGAGTGCAGGCTCCCAAGGAATGCCCGCAGCCACCCCTCTCCTTCCTCCTGAAAGCGCGCAAGGAGTGAATCCCGCAGGGCCATATCTCCTGCAGACATGACAGCGGCAAGGGGTACCTCAACCAGCACATCCGCCGTCAAGAGGAAGTGAAACGCTCACTCCCAGGCATATATAGCCCCTCAGCACCGCCCCATTCCCACTGGCTCATGGGAAGGCCTCTGCTCCCAAACCCTTAAAGGGGCCATGACCCCATTATTTACTCGGGGGCAAAGGGGATCAGGGAGTACCACCAGTCTCTTATCACCCTCCATAGGCTGTCGGGCGCTCCCCACTCCCCACTCCTGTGCAACCCCCACTCCTGTGCAACCCCCACTCCTGTGAATAGTCAAGATCACGCTCTCAGATGAGGCTCAGCACCTGCTTAGTCTGTTTTCTACAGTGTCTCTGTATATAATATCATATTACAATACTGTTGAGGGGCACCCTGACAATCAAATATTTTTGTCTTCCTCCTGAATGGGCCCCTTCTAAATTTGGGCCCCAAAGCAGCCGCTTCCACTGCTTCCCCTATAGCTACGCCCCTGATCCATCACTTGCTAAGCATCTCCTGTTAGGATGTACGACAAGCTTTGTCTGACACAGAAAACCAATGTCACGTACAAAAGATAATGCAAGCAATTCCAAAATGCATGAAAAACGTTTTTCAAAAACTGTTTGCAAAAAAAAACAAAAAAATAACATTTGAATAAATTATTTGCAAAAATTCCAAACCTTTTTACTTTCATATACAGGTAGCAAAGCCAGTGAAATGTCAGGGTTCAGGACTGTGGAAAGATCAGACAGGAATCTAATAAGAAAATGTTCAGCCATTATAACAGAACGTTCCGAGTATCACAGACACGGAAGACAAAAAGCCTAAAGGTCAAACGCTCCGATCTCATTTATTATAATCTAATTGTATCTCCAGCAATTATGGCAAATGGAGATAAATAAAGAGGAATCCGAAGAGGTAAGTGGTGGAATGTTCACTGATTTACAGCCACCTACAGTGTCACTGCACGCATAATACAGCACAATAACAAAAACAGCTAAAAGGAAAAAAAATATTATATATATATATATATATATTTAGCCAGTCTTGGAGTGTCCCATAGGATGCAGGTCAATCTCTCGGAGGTCCCCTGAGCAAGAGTGGCCCCCAGTCCCTCACCACCTGCACAGGGGACACATTACATAAAAGTAGTCAGCGTACAGAATCTTAGCCGCCTCTGAGTCTATTATTGTAGATGCATCAGGTGGTGGAGAAGACTTCTAGGCGCAGGGAAAGGCCAGCCGGCGTCCTTAGGAACCTACCTTCTCAAAGTCGCTGCAGGGACCCCACAATCAACCATCTTGCGCTCCTTACTGTTGCCTGTCACTGGTGATAATAGTTGCTTGTAGATGTACACTAGCCCCCCAATATGAATTTTATTGGGACACCCTATGCACCCCAGACATTGTATAGAGCAGCAGCAGAAGCGATTAGGGCCTCCACCCCACAGATATGTGAGATCATATGAAGATACTTCCCGAACAGCCGCTCCAGGCAGGAGATAACGACTGCCCACGAGGCTGGACTTTCTGCAGTGCAGATATTAACCCACCCAAGGCAAAAAGGCATCATTGTCACCAAAAATTTACACAATGCATAAAAAGTGTACTGTTGTGTTATATTCACACAGTGCAGTGCAGCCGTGCTCTGCGGCGCTCAGACTATGAATATAGAAACAGGGGGCGTGCTCCACCACTGCCCCCCTCAACCTTCTCCTAGCCGGGGTCTTTAAACTAGGGGGCACAATATAAGTTTGTGTATTTAGTTGTGAGCATGGGTAAATTTAAAGGGCATTTTTTACATATAGTATAAAGGATATGGCGGCATTTTCTGTCTCCTGTATGTGACGCCTCTGGGTGAACATATGGCAGCATTATTTATGTTCATGGTATGTGGTAGCATTACCTATATGTATAGTAAATGGCAATCATGTTTGTATATATCGCACAGTGTACATTATATAGTGTCATTATTTATTTCTACTGTATATGCAGGCAATATTATGTGTAGAGTATATGGTAGAATTATCTATGTGTATAGTAAATGGCAGTAATATTTTTATATATAGCAAGCTCGGGCCATGTGCCCAATTTGGAGACCCAGAAGTTGAAGGGGGCAGACCCGTCATTCAGTACGTGTAGGCGTGTGCACACATACTGCTCCACCATGTTGGTGAAATGCTGCCTCCTGCTAAGATGTTCCATATCAGCTGGTGGTGCTGGTTGTTGTGGCGTGCTGACAAAGCTTTTCCACATGTCGGCCATGCTAACCCTGGCTTCTGAGGTGCTGGCGGTGCCCCAGCTGCGTTGGCGACCTCGTCCTCTGCCTTTGCCTTGTGCTTCCACTGTGCCCCCGCTGTCAGGTGGGAATGCCACCAGCAGAGCGTCTACCAGCGAGCGCTTGTACTCGCGCATCTTACGATCACGCTCCAGTGAGGGAATCAGGATGGCACGTTGTCCTGGTTGCGGGGATCCAGCAAGGTGGCCACCCAGTAATCAGCACTGGTTAGAATGTGGACAACTCGGCGGTCGTTGTGCAGGCACTTCAGCATATAATCGCTCATTTGTGCCAGGCAGCCCAGAGGCAATGACAAGCTGTCCTCTGTGGGAGGTGTATCGACTGTGTCCTCTGTAACCCCCCATCCATGCACCAGTGATGGCCATGAGCTGGTCTGGGTGCCACATTCCTGTGAACATGGTTCCTCCTCCTCATCCTCCTCATCCTCCAGAACTGTGCCCTGGTTGGGCAATTGTGTACTTGGCCTCTGTTGGTGAATGACTGGTCTGATAACCATGGAAATGATCCCTCTTCCTCCTCCTCCTCCTCCTCCTCCTCCTGGGCCACCTCCTCTTCCATCATCGCCCGAAGCATTTTTTTCAAGGAGACATAGAAGTGGTATTGTAACGCTGATAACGGCGTCATCGCCACTGGCCATGTTGGTGGAGTACACGAAACAGCGCTACAAGGAACACAGGTCTCGCATGGAGGCCCAGTCATTGGTGGTGAAGTGGTGCTGTTCCGTAGTGCGACTGACCCGTGCGTGCTGCAGCTGAAACGCCACTATGGCCTGCTGCTGCTCGCACAGTCTGTCCAGCATGTGCAAGGTGGAGTTCCACCTGGTGGGCACGTCGCATATGAGGCGGTGAGCGGGAAGGCCGAAGTTACGCTGTAGCGCAGACAGGCGAGCAGCGGCAGGATGTGAACGCCGGAAGCGCGAACAGACGGCCCGCACTTTATGCAGCAGCTCCGACATGTCGGGGTAGTTTTACAGGAATCTCTGCACCACCAAATTCAGCACATGTGTCAGGCAAGGGATGTGCGTCAAACCGGCTAGGCCCAGAGCTGCAACGAGATTTCGCCCATTATCACACACCACCAGGCCGGGCTTGAGGCTCAGCGGCATTGCTGTTGTTCAAGGCCTGTCCACAGCTCCTGCGCGGTGTGGGTTTTTTCCTCCAAACAGATAAGTCTCAAAACTGCCTGCTGTCGTTTACCCCTGACTGTGCTGAAGTTGGTGGTGAAGGCGTTACGTGGATGAGGAGGCAACAAGAAATGTCCTGCAATCCTCGGTGGCAGAAGGACAGGCGCCAAACTGCTATCTGCCTCAGGCCCAGTCGCTACTACATTTACCCAGTGTGCAGTTATGGAGATATAATGTCCCACCCGAGCTTACTGGTCCACGTATCTGTATGTCAGGTGCACCTTGCCAGAGATGGCGTTGCGCAGTGCACATCTTCTTTTATCTGCCACTTGATTGTGAAGGGCAGGGATGGCTCACCCGGAAAAGTAGTGGCGGCAGGGAACCACATACTGTGGGACAGCCACCGCCATAAGGTTTTTAAAAGTCTCTGTCTCCACTAGACTGAATGACAGCATTTCATAGCCAGGAATTTTGAAATGCTGGCATTCAGGGCCAGGGATCGTGGGTGGGTAGGGGGTACTTCCTCTTTCTCTCTATTGTTTGGGGGCTAGACAGCTGAACGGTTCCATGGGACAGTGTGGACATGCTGGGTGACGGTGGTGGAGGTGGTGGTGTTGCTGCCACATCCTCTGTTTGCGGGGTGGCAGGTGCCACTGTCACTCCAGGAGGGGAGGAAGAGGCCGAGACTGCAGAAGAAGAGGAAGCAGGAGGAGCCTGAGATCTTTCGTGGTTTTTCAGGTGTCTACTCAACTGCAGCTCGTGGTTTGCTCAGGTTTATAGCGTTAATGCCTCGCTTCAGGCTCTAATTGCACAGCGTGCAAACCACTCGCGTCTTGTTGTCAGCACATTGTATGAAAAACAGGGAACTCCTTGGAGCTGGCTTTGGTGTGCTCGGTCCCTGGGTGCGGTGGGCAGTAGCAGGCGAACTGTCTTCGAGACGGCCGCTCTGCTTTTGCACCCTGCTCCCTCTTTTGCTGTGCTGTTGGCTCGGTCTCACCACTGCCTCTTCCTCCGAACTATGAAAGTCCCTGGCATGACCTTCATTCCATGTGGGGTCTAGGACCTAATCGTCCTCCACATCATCTTTCACCCAGTCCTCCCCCCTGCCCTCCTTGTCGGACTGCACACTGCAGAAAGCCGCAGCAGTTGGCACCTGTGTTTCGTCCTCATCAAAGACGTGCTGCGATTGTCCTCCCATGTCCTCATCCTGAAACATAAGTGGTTGGGCATCGGTGCACTCAATCTCTTCCACTTCTGGGGCAGGGCTCGGTGGATGGCCCTGGGAAACCCTGCTAACAGGGTCATCAAAATGCAGAAGAGACTGATGCATGACTTGGGACTCAGACTGCTTGGCTGATTTGCAAGGGGGTGAGGTGAAAGACTGATGGACATCGGCTGCAGGTGCCAACTCTGTGCTTTCAGCAGGAGATTGGGTGGGAGACAATGTGAAGGAACTGGAGGCACTGTCAGCAACCCAATCTACTATCGCCTGTACTTGGTCAGGCCTCACCATTCGTACACCGGTATTCAGGCTTACAAAATGATGCTGAACGTCCTGTCGCCTACGTGCACCTGAGGAAGGTGTTTCATTTGGGCGTGTAGCTGGCACAGATCGACCACGTTCTCTCCCTACAACAGGAGCTCCACCAGCAGCACCACGACCGGGGCCACGTCCGTTATTTGATGCTCTCCTCATTCTTTGAGGTCACCCACCGAACTAGCAGACAGATTAACTATATTAATTTCCATGTCACATATGCAGTGTAGGCGTACCTCACACCGAAAATGGGTATATGTCACAGGCCGAAATTAGACAGATTAACTATATTAATTTCCCTGCCACGTATAAAGTGCACATGTGTCTCACACCAAAAATGAAAAAAAAAAAAAGAGGGTTAAGCAGCACTCCAGGTCCCAATATAGGGACAGTTGCCAATAGAAACCTGGATAGGTTGGTGCTCGCGGATCAGGATCCTGGCTAGGGGTCCCATAAGTGTACAAATAAAAAAGAAAATCCACAGCACTCCTCAGTTCTGGTGAATAAGCTGGTTACTTTATTGGTAACAGCAGCATTGGAATAGCAACGTTTCAACCATCTCTGGTCTTTATCAAGCTATGAAATCATATAGTGACATGTGCCTTTAAATAGTGGTTCAATGGGTGTGTCTCCCATCAATAGAGCAACAAAAATCAACATGTGAGATAATTTCAGTGTTAGGGTTCAGCCTATCAAGTGGTTCAGTGTAGTTAATTGAATCATTAACATATCGTTTATACATAAAATCACATAATACTTACTGATGGGGGAGGGACCATGTGAAAACCGCGCTCAGTCAGGAGGTGAAATGGCGCCAAAAACCGGCATGTTCCGATTCCATATGCGCCTGCGCCGAGTCCCCACATCCACAGGGGGAGGGATTCTAAGGCGGCCAATAGAAAAATCGGGTGCCCGTGACGTCTGCTGTTGCCGGGGGCGGGGGGCAGATCCCAGTGAAGGGAATGTCCTCCGGCCGCGGCGCCAATCAGAGCACAGGCACTGATGACGTCTATTGTTGCTGGGGAGAGTCAGCAGTCCCGAGCAGAGCTCGGATCGCTTCCCCTTCACAGCAACTGCAATTGTCATACATATATATGCAACTGGGGGAGAACCGGGGGGAGCATCTTCAGCCTGAGGATCCCATCTGGCTGGAATTGTTGTTTAGACAATTCCAGCTGTCACTTGGGTGTCCGTGCTAGGCTGTGGCCCCTACATGGACGTGGCCAACACTAGGTTAGCCATCAGTCCCTATAGCAGGGGCCACAGTCCGACATTCATACATCCCCTATCTGTATACAGAATAAACCACAAAATTCCTTGAGTGTGTTCATTCTGTGACAGGGGTTGCTTAACATGGTAGTGTCCCCCCGGCCGCTCATTATTCAGATGGCGACCGGGGGCGACACCACCCTGTTCATACATACTCATTAGAGGGCTCTTTAGCAGCCCTCTAATGAGTATGTATGAACAGGGTGGTGTCGCCCCCGGTCGCCATCTGAATAATGAGCGGCCGGGGGGACACTACCATGTTAAGCAACCCCTGTCACAGAATGAACACACTCAAGGAATTTTGTGGTTTATTCTGTATACAGATAGGGGATGTATGAATGTCGGACTGTGGCCCCTGCTATAGGGACTGATGGCTAACCTAGTGTTGGCCACGTCCATGTAGGGGCCACAGCCTAGCACGGACACCCAAGTGACAGCTGGAATTGTCTAAACAACAATTCCAGCCAGATGGGATCCTCAGGCTGAAGATGCTCCCCCCGGTTCTCCCCCAGTTGCATATATATGTATGACAATTGCAGTTGCTGTGAAGGGGAAGCGATCCGAGCTCTGCTCGGGACTGCTGACTCTCCCCAGCAACAATAGACGTCATCAGTGCCTGTGCTCTGATTGGCGCCGCGGCCGGAGGACATTCCCTTCACTGGGATCTGCCCCCCGCCCCCGGCAACAGCAGACGTCACGGGCACCCGATTTTTCTATTGGCCGCCTTAGAATCCCTCCCCCTGTGGATGTGGGGACTCGGCGCAGGCGCATATGGAATCGGAACATGCCGGTTTTTGGCGCCATTTCACCTCCTGACTGAGCGCGGTTTTCACATGGTCCCTCCCCCATCAGTAAGTATTATGTGATTTTATGTATAAACGATATGTTAATGATTCAATTAACTACACTGAACCACTTGATAGGCTGAACCCTAACACTGAAATTATCTCACATGTTGATTTTTGTTGCTCTATTGATGGGAGACACACCCATTGAACCACTATTTAAAGGCACATGTCACTATATGATTTCATAGCTTGATAAAGACCAGAGATGGTTGAAACGTTGCTATTCCAATGCTGCTGTTACCAATAAAGTAACCAGCTTATTCACCAGAACTGAGGAGTGCTGTGGATTTTCTTTTTTATTTTTTCACACCAAAAATGGGCATATGTCACCCACCGAACTAACAGACGGATTAACTGTTAGTGTTGATCGCGAATATTCTAATCGCAAATTTTTATCACGAATATTGGCACTATCTAGAACATATGGCTATATCAGGGGTACGCAAGTACTTTTTGTAAAGGTCTACATACTCGAGTCTGCCGTAGCATGAAGGTCCGAGCTGCAAAACAAAAATATATATAAGGAGGGACAACACCATTGGCGTGTAGCGCTGCATTATTATTTTTCTTACAATAATCCACACCTCCAAGCCCACCTAATCTTCTTTCTGCCGACCAAACAGTAAGAATGTCCTTTCAGTGCCCCTAACAATAATGATGCCCTTAGAGTAGACAGTATGATATCCCTTTAGTGCTCCACAGAGTGTGATACCCGTAAGTGCACCCTCACAGTAGTAATTCCCTCTCTTTGCCCCATTCACAGTTGTAATGCCCTCTTTGTGCACCCTTCATAGTAATAATCCCCATTGTGCCTCCTTCACAGTAATAATGCCCCTTAATAATACTAATGTCCATTGTACCCCCTTCAAAGTAATGACCATTGTGCCCCCTTAATAATAATAATGCCCATTGTGCCCCCTTAATAGTAGTAATGCCCACTGTGCCCCCTTCACAGTAATAATGCTCTCTGTGCCCCCTCCATAGTAGAAATCCCCATTGTGCCCCCTCCAGAGTAGAAATGCCCATTTTGCCCCCTCTGTGTTTAAAAAAAATAAATAAAACAGTACCTACTCACCTTGTCCTGTTTCTGAAGCTCACAGTCCTCTCTCCCCTGCAGACACAGATCGCTCTGAAGCACTGTGTGGGCGGAGCTTATGCAGATTTTTGGACTGTAGGCTCCACCCACACAAGCCGTCTGCGTGATCTGCGCTTGCAGGTTGAATGGGGGAGCAGGGAGAAGACATCCTGCTTCACCATTCAGAGAGCCGCCGGCCTGAAGGAGGGGAGGAGCGCGGGGAGCAGAGCGGTGAGTGACAGGACCCAGCTCCCTGCGCTCCAGGAATGAGCGCTTACATCTGTATTGATGGAAGCACTCATTGCTTCTGGACTGTGGCACCCCCTGAGAGCCGGCACCTGGGTGCATGCAGGGGTCGGACTGTGGTCCACCAGTTAAGTACCCCTGTGCTATATCTTCGTAATCGCGAATATTCTAGATTTTTTTTTTCATCAGTACCCATGACCCCCCACTGCTTCTGGCTTGTGGGCCAATGAGAAGGCTGCAATATCTTTGACTTTAGGAGTAGTGTTGATCCCAAATTTTCCTATCGAGAAATTTTATCGCAAATTTTCCTCTTGCCGATTTTCGCAATCAAGAAAATAATCACTGGACATCAGAAATTCTCGAATTTGCGAATATATGACAAATATTCGCCCAAATATTAGCAAAATATTGCGAATTCGAATTTTGCCCCTGCCGCTCATCACTGTTAACTATATTCATTTCCCTGTCACGGATGCAGTGCAGGTGTAACTCACACCAAAAATGGGTATATGTCACCAGCTGAACTAACAGTCAGATTAACTATTATATTTTTGTGTTAGGGGTACAAAATGGTGCATTGCACCCACAAAAAAATCACTATATGTCACCCATAGAATTAACAGCCAGATTAATTATTATATTCCTGTGTCAGGGGTGCAAAGCTGGTGTATTGCACCCACAAAAAATCACTATAGGTCACCAACAGAACAAATAGCCAGATGAGATTCCTAACACTCTCCCTCACTTCAGCTGCTTCCTGTCCCTGCACTACTCGGAGCTGATGGGCGGTGCTACACGTGATCCAGCTTGTATAGAGGCTGGGTCACATGATGCACCGGCCAATCACAGCCTTGCCATTAGTAGACATGGCTGTGATGGCTTCTAAGTGCCCTGCAGCATTTCAAAAGCTTTTTTAAATGCCCGAACACCAAACTCGAACCCAAACTTTTCCGGCAAAGTTCGGTAGGGAACCGAACTTTACAGTTCGGGTTCGCTCAACACTAGTGAGGTTGGAAGATGCCACAGGCTGAACTTTTGAAGCTGAATCAGCATAGGAGCTGTATACATAAAACGACATGAGATTTACAATCAAAACTATTGGAAAAGTTGTGTCATTTTTTTAATGCATTAGAGCAAAGAGATACAGAGATGGAGCAGGATATACAGAAGTATCTCTAAAGATTGAAATCCATGAAGAAAGACCTGTCACGGTGAAAATGCTGAAAAAGTGCAGAATTTAAAGTGACGCCCTTCCTAGTTATCTCACTTATGTATAATTCAAGAGGGTAAGCTGTCGGCCATAGAGAAATCTAGAGGAATGGCCTCAGATGCTAAAACTCTTGGCAGACGCGATGTAACACCTCCTAAGTAGTATTGCATGTCAGGAGGTATCACCGCCACAATCTCATGTATAATAAATGGCTCCATTAAGGGACTGAGATGTTCTTCAGTTAGATGTGAAACAATCATCCACAAAGTCAGCAGGTGGGAAATGTTTTGCAGAATATTAGTTTTTGTAATTTTCTGGTGAAAAATACAGAAAAATCATGAAATGTCATAAAGGTATCATTTGGGGGACACCTACCTGGTGAGGCGACCATTAGAGAAAGCTCCGCACATGCACTGTGCCCACTCAACTATCTGTCCGGTAGAATGGGGGATCAGAGGACCTCCGATCGGTGGGGTTCCAGAGTTGAGATTTCTACAGACGTAGCAAATGTAATGCAATAAATGCAATGTTGTAAAAGACTTTACAGGGGTCGTCCAACTTTTAGATTTTGATGACCTTCAGACAGGTCATTCATATCAGGTAAAGTGAAATCTGCACTCCATGACCAGGATCTGAATGTGGCCCTATATGGGGTGTCCAATTTGAAAAGCATGGCGGTTTTCCTTCAGAAACAGCACCACTTCCGTCCACAGGTTGTGTGTAATATTGCAACTCAACCTCATTTAAGGCTTTTACTGGCCAGCCATGCAGTGGAGGACTTCCATGCATGAGATGGAGCATTGTCCTATAGAAACATCATGTTTTTTTTGAAGGATCAAGACCTTTTCCTGGACCACTGCTTGAACATGAAAAAGTCCAACAAGCTCATCTTTAATAATCCCAACCCATAACTGTATTCCACCTCCACCGTGCTGCGTCTTAGTGATAGTGGAGCTCTGTGCCCATTACTGATCCACCATCGGCCCCTTCATCTGCTCCATCAAGAGTCCCTCTCATCTCATCTGTCCATAAAATCTATGAACAATCTGTCTTCAGATATTTATTGGCCCAGTCTTGACGTCTTGTTTATTGGTGGTCGGGTTTCAGGCGTCCTTACCTCGGCCATGTCTCTGAGCAGGGCCGCGGTTCTAGGTGAAATGGGGCCCTGGGGCGAAAAACAATAAGGGCCCCACCCCCACATGACACTTGCTGACTTTAACGTCCCCCCCATCACTACAGAAATACTGCGCCCCATACCTCTGACATACAGGGTAATACAGCCCCCCATACCTCTTACATCCAGTGACGTCTCCTTTGATGTAGACGTTCTCTGTCCTCGTCTTCTCCTTTCAGATCTTCAGACCAGACCACCATTTTGTCGCCATTTTCCATCTCTGCAGTTTGACAACAAAAAAATATCTTAGTTTACTACTTTTCCATCATCCTCCTATCTTCTGGACAAATCATCCTACCACCCCCAATACTGTGCCGCTGTGCTCCCCAATACTATACTGCAGAAACAGATAATACCCTTGATAATACTAGTACCACACAGAGCCCCCCATATAAAATACCACTTCTTTGTGGCCTCAGTAGAAGCCCCCATAGTGCCCCATAATAATGTGCCAGTAATAAGTGCCTCTCCATGCCCCCCATGTGCTAGTAATAAGTGCTTCTCTCCACCCCATGTGCCAGTATCAAGTGCCAACCCCCATGTGCCAGTATCAAGTGCCAACCCCCATGTGCCAGTATCAAGTGCCAACCCCCATGTGCCAGTATCAAGTGCCAACCCCCCATGTGCCAGTATCAAGTGCCAACCCCCATGTGCCAGTATCAAGTGCCAACCCCCCCATGTGCCAGTATCAAGTAACAGCCCCCCCGATGTGCCAGTATCAAGTGCCAACCCCCCCATGTGCCAGTATCAAGTGCCAAACCCCCCATGTGCCAGTATCAAGTGCCAACCCCCATGTGCTAGTATCAAGTGCCAACCCCCCATGTGCTAGTATCAAGTGCCAAACCCCCCATGTGCCAGTATCAAGTGCCAAACCCCCTCCCCCCCATGTGGCAGTATCAAGTGCTTCCCGCTCTCCCCGCTCTCCCCATGTGGCAGTAAAAGTCTGGTATAAAAAAAAAAACACTTATACTTACCTCCATCACTTACCTCTTCTGGCCTGTGTCCCGCACTGTACGGCACAAGGCCCGCAGCCTATCAGAGGAACAGGGAAGGGACACGCCTCTCCCTCCCCTGCCCCACAGAACAGGCATCTATATCACTGTCCTGAGGACGGAGATACAGATGACTATGGAGATGAGCGCTTCCACAATGGAAGCGTTCATCTCCCTGTGACCTGCCACCGCAGCTGCCACAGGCCCCTCTCCCGGAGCCAGAGCGAGGCCCCCACCAGCACGAGGCCTCACAAAAAAAAAAGTCTCGGGACCAGCCAGTGTCGGGTGGCGGGCTTGGGGGCCCCTAAGGACTCGGAGGCCCCTAAGGACTCGGGGCAATTTCCCCCCTTGCCTATATGGAAGCGCCGGCCCTGTCTCTGAGCCCTGGACACCTTGTACTTCTGGACCCTCCAGGGAGGTTACAGTTCTGGAAGATGACAGCTCTGGAGGACGATGGCTTCCTGGTCGCTTCATGTTTGATTCTTCTCTGATCTTTGGCAGTTAATTAGTTTCATTTTTTTTCTCAACACATTTCTTCTCTGTTGACTATTTGCAACAAAATGTTTAATGGTTCTGTGATCACGGCCCAATGTCTTAGCAATTTCAAGATCACTGGATCCCTCTGAAAAACTGTAACAATTTTTTACTTTTCAGAGTCAGTTAAATCTTTTTTTTTTTTTTTTACCTGTTTTGCCAGAGACTAACCCCCCCCCCCCCCTCATTACACAAATACACATCATCTGATCTGCTTAAGCCCAATAAGAATTCAGGTTCATAAAGCTTGGAGTTGGAAAACATTCAGAAAAATGATGATATGTTCAAAAGACTCACTTGCCTAATAATTGTGCACGCAGTATATGGAGCTGAAATGTAATACCAGACAGAACCTGTGTAAGGGGGAGGTGATGATTCTTGAATAAAAAAGACATGTTTTTTATATCCTTTACAGTATGTATTGTGGGGGGTAGCTCTTTTTAGGGGGTTGCAACCACACACTTCTTCACGGACACCAGAATTTAGGGGCCAAACTGTGCTTTATTGTGGCAAAAGCACATACATGAACAGTACAAAATGAAAGTCTGCCCGTCTGGGCACTAACTAAAACATAAGACGCGTCTCTCTGACTCACCTACAGTATACATCACAGTTCACACACTGTTTCAGGTGCGGCTTTCTCAGCCCAATAGTCCATCAATCCCCAGGCTGCAGCACGGTCAGAATATCTCCCAGCCTCGTGGTCTCTCAGCCTTGCCCAGCTGAGACCACACTCACAGAGCCTTCAGGCCTCTGTTTGCACACTCCCCAACTTACTGACACCCTGGGAGGTGCTTTATGCACGCCTGAGTACCTCCAGCTGGTCTCAACTGTGGTGGAATAGGGGTGTGGACCGCACTATCCACCCCTTCCTTGCCCCTAACCTGTGTTAGACCTGTAACTGTCTCACAGGATGTGGAGATGTGGAAGGATTATCTCTATATTAGTCAGACATTTATAAAAGCCACCATTTCTGGAGGCCCCCATCTTGGTTTCTCTGGGATTTTTTTTTTATACAATTATGATATCAAAAGTTAAATAACTATGATGAAAAACGTAGAAGCAAAGCTCTTATGCGAGGAAACCATTGCCTCTTCTGACTGTGATGTAGGGCTGTGGAGCATCCTCGGATTTGCTTCCCATTAGCTCCCGAGCATCGCGACCAGAATGATTCTGGATTTTTTTCTCTCTTGTATGCTCGTAATATCTTCTTTGAACGTAATCTAACTCAAGCGCGGCTTACATATAATTATCCACATAAGCCGGCTGTAATTAGGATTTCTGTAGCAAATTATTTTCTTCAATTGCAATAAATTACATTATAAAAACATTGAACTGAGTCAATTTAGGGTAAAGAAATGAAGATTTTTCTAGTTTATTGCACTAGTAAAACTTTCGAGGAGGGGGGGCAGGTCTTTATATTATGCAGGAATTACATGGGACTAACCAGGGCTGAGTCAAAAAGCTGTTGCATGGTAACTAGAGGTGTGAGAAGGTGAAGCTTGGTGCACAGGTTGGGTATTTGGTCCACTCTTGCTCCAACCCAAGTCTTGACTTCTGATTTCCCATATACAACCCAAGTTATTATATATGTAAACTACTGTCAAAGAAAGTTTGACCCCACCGAACAGCTGACAGAGGTAGATAAGTGAGGGGTAAAACTCTTTAAACAGTACCCTGGACTATGCTTATGCTGCTTGTACGGCCATGGAGGAGAAGCTATAATGCTCCTAGCATTATGATGGCCCAGGCTCCCTGAAGGGTTTCCAACCCACCCATCTGGTCCGAGCCATGGCTGTTGTGGTTTCCTTATTGAACGCTAGATCTGTCCCTGCTCACAACAAAGGGGAAGGATTGGAAAGCCCTATACACTTCTATCTGCAGTCTTAAGGGGACAGAACTGCTGACATGCTCCCTTTAAATGTTCACTGGAGATGCCCATACATCTTCGGAAGCTGAGTGTTCAGATGACAGCTATCTCTCCTGACTCCCCAGTACACCTCCATGCTCAGCCCATCGTGTATCTGCTTCTAGAGACGAGACATCAGCTTATCTCCCAGGATTTATTTAACGTATTCCTTCTCTTCCTTGGCATCACCTGTAGGTAGAGAGTTGACTGGACCGACCAACATAAGGACATTATAGATTTGTATAAATCAATAAAAGAGGTGAATACAAAAAATAATGTAATATATGGTATCAGAGAAAAGGCCTTTTTTCACAAACTTACCAGCTCTTTCCTCATAAACTAACATTATTTTAGATGGACACAACTGTATGCTCACTAAAAGATCAGATTACCTGTTGCCTATAGAAGTCTACAGAAAGGGGAGCGGCAGGAAAAAGAATAAAGTGCACAGAGACCCAGAGATACATGGTTCCCTTAGAAGTCGATGGAAATGGGAGTGGAGGAGGAAGGGGAAAAGTGCAGACACACACACAGACATGCTGCCTATAGAAGTCAATGGAAAAGGGAGGGGAAGGTGAGGTAAAAACCTGTGAGGTAGAGGTCAATTTTCATAATTGCAGAGGGAAAAAATTCCTTCCCGACTCCAATCAGGCATCAGAATAACTCCCTGAATCAATGACCCCTCTCTAGTAGCTATAGCCTGTAATATTATTACACTTCAGAAATACATCCAGGCCTCTCCTGAACTCTTATAGTGAACTCACCATCACCACCTCCATAGTCTCACTGCTCTTACCGTAAAGAGTCCATAGTCTCACTGCTCTTACCATATAGAATCCATAGTCTCACTGCTCTTACAGTATAGAGTCCATAGTCTCACTGCTCTTACAGTATAGAGTCCATAGTCTCACTGCTCTTACAGTATAGAATCCATAGTCTCACTGCTCTTACAGTATAGAGTCCATAGTCTCACTGCTCTTACAGTATAGAGTCCATAGTCTCACTGCTCTTACAGTAAAGAGTCCATAGTCTCACTGCTCTTACAGTAAAGAGTCCATAGTCTCAGTGCTCTTACAGTAAAGAGTCCATAGTCTCACTGCTCTTACAGTAAAGGTCCATAGTCTCACTGCTCTTACAGTAAGAGTCCATAGTCTCACTGCTCTTACCGTAAAGAGTCCATAGTCTCACTGCTCTTACAGTATAGAGTCCATAGTCTCACTGCTCTTACTATAAAGAGTCCATAGTCTCACTGCTCTTACAGTAAAGAGTCTCATAGTCTCACCTGCTTCTTACCAGTAAGAGTCCATAGTCTCACTGCTCTTACCAGTAAGAGTCTCATAGTCTCACTGCTCTTACAGTAAAGAGTCTCATAGTCTCACTGCTCTTACAGTACAGAGTCCATAGTCTCACTGCTCTTACAGTACAGAGTCTCATAGTCTCACTGCTCTTACAGTACAGAGTCCACTAGTCTCTCTGCTCTTACAGTAAAGAGTCCATAGGTTTAGTCTCACTGCTCTTACAGTATAGAGTCCATAGTCTCACTGCTCTTACAGTAAAGAGTCCATAGTCTCACTGCTCTTACAGTAGAGTCCATAGTCTCACTGCTCTTACAGTAAGAGTCCATAGTCTCACTGCTCTTACAGTAAAGAGTCCATAGTCTCACTGCTCTTACAGTAAAGAGTCCATAGTCTCACTGCTCTTACAGTAAAGAGTCCATAGTCTCACTGCTCTTACAGTAGTATGTCTCATACTCTTACAGTAAAGAGTCCATAGTCTCACTGCTCTTACAGTAAGAGTCCATAGTCTCACTGCTCTTACAGTATAGAGTCCATAGTCTCACTGCTCTTACAGTAAGAGTCCATAGTCTCACTGCTCTTACAGTAAAGATCCATAGTCTCACTGCTCTTACAGTAAAGAGTCCATAGTCTCACTGCTCTTACAGTAAGAGTCCATAGTCTCATTACTCTTACAGTAAAGAGTCCCATAGTCTCACTGCTCTTACAGTATATAGTCCATAGTCTCACTGCTCTTACAGTAAAGAGTCCATAGTCTCACTGCTCTTACAGTACAGAGTCCATAGTCTCACTGCTCTTACAGTAAAGAGTCCATAGTCTCACTGCTCTTACAGTAAAGAGTCCATAGTCTCACTGCTCTTACAGTACAGAGTCCATAGTCTCACCGCTCTTACAGTATAGAGTCCATAGTCTCACTGCTCTTACAGTAAAGAGTCCATAGTCTCACCGCTCTTACAGTACAGAGTCCATAGTCTCACTGCTCTTATCGTAAAGAATCCATAGTCTCACTGCTCTTACAGTAAAGAGTCCCATAGTCTCACTGCTCTTACAGTAAAGAGTCCCATAGTCTCACTGCTCTTACAGTAAAGAATCGTCTTTTATGTTTGTGTAAACAGGAGGAGGGAACAAGTGCAGAGAGACACACACAGACATGCTGCCCATAGAAGTCTATGTAAAGGGGAAGGGGAGGGAGCTGCTAGAAAGAGGACACATTTTCTCTGATAAGATATATTGCAAAGTTTCCTATATTTTCCTGTAGTATTGATCTATACAAAGTTGCATGAAAAGTTAGCGACCATCTCAGCACTGTAGGTGATGATTCCATAGAACCTGTGACCAAACTAGTGGTCCTGTGGTTCTTTGATCTCTGGCCACCAGTCAGTGACTCACGTTTTATATAAAAGAAGTCGGACTGATTCTGGCTACAGGTCGGAGTGACCTCTCTCTCAGCAATATCTATTTAATTGTAACTTTATAATGATTATTTTTATAATTTCTTAACTTTCTTTGTAAATGAATTTGTTTTGGGCGCTTATCGTTCTTCGC
Source organism: Bufo gargarizans (assembly GCF_014858855.1). Lineage (NCBI taxonomy): Eukaryota > Metazoa > Chordata > Amphibia > Anura > Bufonidae > Bufo > Bufo gargarizans. Next base: position 50,954,415 of record NC_058088.1, read on the forward strand.
GCCCGTGTTTCCTTGAAGAGTCTTTCACGAGGGTCAAGTTAAATAAATGTCTTTGTTAGCGAAGTAGAGGAGAGAAGCCTGCGCAGATTAACTCTGCATTATTCTCCGGCTTTATGACCCTGAACCATAACTTACCGAGTGAATCTCTGCGCCGTAAAAATGATGCATTCCCCACAAAAAGAGTCAGGACGCGATGACAAGAATTCAAATGGTGAACTTGAACCCACTTTGTGATGTGGTGGCGGTTATGGTAAAGTGCGCTGAAATAATGTCTTTTATAGCGAGCGATGAAATATGAACGCAAGCAAGACATAATGCAGAGAACATGATGTGCTCGGGATCCCATTATGTCTATGGAATCTTTCTAAACAGACGTTTGCAGAAGTTAATTAAGTATGTCACTTGTTATAAACACCACTCAGTGCAACCGTGCATTATAAAGTGCATCCTGTAACGAGACGGATGATAGATCACTAGCTTTTACTTTCCTTTGGGGCGTATGTGATGGCCTTGGATAAGCCATGTTCAAACTGAAAAGTAGGGCAATGTGGTGTCAGGAGAGAAAATGCAACAGCTTAAAGCTCTAACAAAATGCGACATGCATGTACGTTACCTGCGAGGGTAGGCTTGGGGCCAGGACCGGGGCCAGGGACAAGCACAGCCTCCCAATGCCTCTTACCCAATGCACTGCCGTTCTCATGCTGCTTTACTCACAGCAGGGAGAGGGCAGAAAAGATGCCAACCCTGATGAGAGGTACTAACGGGCAGTGATGCCGTTGTGGCACAGAAGATAGGTGGAGGAAAGTCTTGGCTCTCTTTGATGATGACAGATGATGCTGGCCATCACCACTCAGAAGATGATATAAGGAGCCATGTCGGTCAGAATGTGGCACAAGCTGCATGGTGTGATTGGACCCCCTGGCTGGGCGCATGATCTAGGGCAGAGTGCCCTTTTGGCTTCCCATTGGGTTGGTCTATAAATGTATACAACATCCTATGGGTGACATATGCCTATACAGTGTCATACACTGGAGGCATCCATTAGTCATTATATTGGGAAATTTCCCCTACTGGTTATTATTAGATTACAAAGAATTTTAATATACGGTATTTACTCAGGGGCATATCTAGAAATTACTGGGACTAATAGCAAATCCCCTCACCCCCAAACTTGCCTGCAACCTCAGCAAGCACCTACCACCAATGCTACGAGATCACCTCGTGAACAGACCTGCGGTGGTGATCATACTTACCTGATCCCCACAGTTGGGTTCCAGCTCCACCGCTGGCTCTTCAGATCCCAGTTCTCCTTGCATCAACATTTATTTTAATGTGAAGAGGCGTGACCACTGCAGCCAATGGCTGGCCACAGCAGTGGTGGGTCACGTGCCACATGGGTGACTCCAAGCATTTCTAAAATGGTATTATGGGCTATCAGAGGACATTACAGAGAGAGAGAGAGAGAGAGATGTATAATAAGAGGGAACTACAGTCCAGGCTACTATTATAGGGCATCAGTAGATATTATATGGAGAGGTATATAAGGAAAGAACTACAACTCCAGGCATGTTCAAAATGTTATTATAGGGCATCAGTGGACATTATAGGGAGAGGGATAGGAGGAGAGAACTACAAATATCCCAATATATTCAGGCTGTTATTATAGGGCATCAGTGAAC
>NC_058088.1:51916385-51968885 GCF_014858855.1 Bufo gargarizans
AAGAGCAACAAAAATGATCAAAGTGTCAGATACAAGACGAACCGAGCTGAATTGACTCCGTCCACTACAATGGAGTCCGTTCAGTTTCCATTCAGATTTCTAGTTTTTATACCAGACAAAAAAAGTCCTGCAACAAAGATGTGAACAAGCCCTTATTTGTGATGTGGACACTGATCATTCTTCTCAATGACATAAAAAATCCTCTAGATGGCGCTGAAAGCTTTCTGTTATAAAAGCCAAACAATGTTCAGAAGAGAAAAAAATCTTACAGATTGTCATATTATTGAGAACTGATGTACAAAACGCAGAGCTGAACTCCCATAATATATGAGAGGGGGCAGTTAGCTTATTCAGCATCAGTACAGGATATATAATATAATCTATGTACATAGTAAGTCTATCAGCAGAATAGTGAGTGCAGCTCTGGAGTATAATACAGGATGTTACTCAGGATCAGTACAGGATAAGTAATGTATGTACACAGTGACTGCACCAGCAGAATAGTGAGTGCAGCTCTGGAGTATAATACAGGATGTAACTCAGGATCAGTACAGGATAAGTAATGTATGTACACAGTGACTGCACCAGCAGAATAGTGAGTGCAGCTCTGGAGTATAATACAGGATGTAACTCAGGATCAGTACAGGAAAAGTAATGTATGTACACAGTGACTGCACCAGCAGAATAGTGAGTACAGCTCTGGAGTATAATACAGGATGTTACTCAGGATCAGTACAGGATAAGTAATGTATGTACACGGTGACTGCACCAGCAGAATAGTGAGTGCAGCTCTGGAGTATAATACAGGATGTTACTCAGGATCAGTACAGGATAAGTAGTGTATGTACACAGTGACTGCACCAGCAGAATAGTGAGTGCAGCTCTGGAGTATAATACAGGATGTTACTCAGGATCAGTACAGGATAAGTAATGTATGTACACGGTGACTGCACCAGCAGAATAGTGAGTGCAGCTCTGGAGTATAATACAGGATGTAACTCAGGATCAGTACAGGATAAGTAATGTATGTACACGGTGACTGCACCAGCAGAATAGTGAGTGCAGCTCTGGAGTATAATACAGGATGTAACTCAGGATCAGTACAGGATAAGTAATGTATGTACACAGTGACTGCACCAGCAGAATAGTGAGTGCAGCTCTGGAGTATAATACAGGATGTAACTCAGGATCAGTACAGGATAAGTAATGTATGTACACGGTGACTGCACCAGCAGAATAGTGAGTGCAGCTCTGGAGTATAATACAGGATGTTACTCAGGATCAGTACAGGATAAGTAGTGTATGTACACAGTGACTGCACCAGCAGAATAGTGAGTGCAGCTCTGGAGTATAATACAGGATGTAACTCAGGATCAGTACAGGAAAAGTAATGTATGTACACAGTGACTGCACCAGCAGAATAGTGAGTGCAGCTCTGGAGTATAATACAGGATGTAACTCAGGATCAGCACAGGATAAGTAATGTATGTACACAGTGACTGCACCAGCAGAATAGTGAGTGCAGCTCTGGAGTATAATACAGGATGTAACTCAGGATCAGCACAGGATAAGTAATGTATGTACACAGTGACTGCACCAGCAGAATAGTGAGTGCAGCTCTGGAGTATAACACAGGATGTAACTCAGGATCAGTACAGGATAAGTAATGTATGTACACAGTGACTGCACAAGCAGAATAGTGAGTGCAGCTCTGGAGTATAACACAGGATCAGTACAGGATAAGTGATGTATGTACACAGTGACTGCACCAGCAGAATAGTGAGTGCAGCTCTGGAGTATAATACAGGATGTAACTCAGGGTCAGTACAGGGTAAGTAATGTATGTACACAGTGACTGCACCAGCAGAATAGTGAGTGCAGCTCTGGAGTATAATACAGGATGTAACTCAGGATCAGTACAGGATAAGTGATGTATGTACACAGTGACTGCACCAGCAGAATAGTGAGTGCAGCTCTGGAGTATAATACAGGATGTAACACAGGATCAGTACAGGATAAGTAATGTATGTACACAGTGACTGCACCAGCAGAATAGTGAGTGCAGCTCTGGAGTATAATATAGGATGTAACTCAGGATCAGTACAGGATAAGTAATGTATGTAAAGCTCTATTTATAGATGAAGAGGGTAGTCGTAAAATTATTAAATCAATATCACTGAAGTACGACTACCTAAAATTTAACATTTATTTCGGTCATTTAAAATTCCCTGAAAGAGGGACAACTCGTACCACAAAACACAAAAACACCTACAGTACAATAAGCACACGAACGAGCAAGATCAGACAGGTAGATTGGTATGAGAGGAAAAAGGGGGGAACGCATCAGGGCAACCCGTGCCATGACACACTCAATCCCTACAATATCCCTTTATAACTCCTCCTCAGCCCGGAGATGTGTCTTGATGGTAGGCACACTCCGTCCCCGTACATATGCTGTCTATCCTTAAAATGCCCTTTATACCCTATCCCATATGGATATCCGGGTAATAGTGTATAAGAAAAAGATATCGCTTATATAGTTACGTGTCCCGACGCGTTTCCCCCCTTCCTCTCATTGAAGGGGTTCATCAGGGGACAAAAACAATGTCAATCGAACACATAAAGTATTCAACAAACGTCAGATAGATATCAATAAAAAACGGATCTTAAATCTGGAGGCCACAATCAAAAGACCAAACACTGACTATAACGGGAGTCCGCACACAAATATGTATAGATAAACAGACTTAAATCCCAGTAAAGAGTATACTTAGCTGGTCCAACTCCAAGTCAGCGGTTCTAGATAAACATGTTGTAAAGGCCTCCAGGGGGCAAGATGTGATGTAGCTCCAATGTGTGTGGAGTTCCGACTGCACCTAAATAGCCATATGGGGCTAGTCCCAACTATAGGGGACCAATCAGGGATGATGGTATTGATCATGTGGTCCTCCCATGAGGAGGAGCCAATGTGATATGCCGAAAATCCTGATCAAAATTTTTAATGAGGGACCGGACATAGCTAGATTAAAGCTGGGCTATAGTGAGCCGCATAAATAATGTCAAAGTCTGCGCATCCATTACCATATAGGACGATCGAGCCGTCCGGGATACAGGTGGAACGCACGCCGAGAGGTAAAATGGCTGTGCGTTCCACCTCCAACCAATGGGGATGTTGCCGGAAGTACGTCACCGGAAGTAGGTGGATGGAGCGCACGCCACTTAAAAATGATCGTGCGCTCCACCAGCGGCCAATCAGGAGTCTCCACCGCCCAATGGTGAAGACAAGAAGATAAATCGTGTCTTCCCCCATTAGGTAAACAGGCCCTGTAGGAGCGCAGAACCGCTGTGCTATACATTGATGAAAATGGACTCCAAAGTATTTAAACAAAATGGGCCGCAATAGGGGATACATGATTGAAGGCCTCCTAACTAAAAATAAAAATAAATGTAAATATAAAGACGGTCATAGATATATATGTCCGCCAGGTGATTGTTAAATAACCCTATTAATCACAGGGTGTGGAGGGGGGCCCATAGACCCTAAAATCATTGCAATAAGGATCCATCAATGATTGCACTTAGACACCAGTCGTTACTATGCACTTGTTGTGCACCGGTCCCTTATTTTTATCTTTTTGGTGAACTACCACATATTGATAAATAACGGCGTAATGTCAATTAATGTTATGTTCTTGGTGCCAAGCCAGATATAACATGAGATAAAAAATGGGTAATAGATAAATGTCACCCCTAAGATATACACAAATGTGGCACTTTACGTGTCGATGATAATTCTATCCATTAAATTAGGATCAAGTGCATAGGAGTATGCTGAATGTTTCCAATAGCGTCTGTCTAGACTCAAAATTTATCAATCTAGAGAAAACATGTAAATACAAGTTTTTCATTCAAGCCCCTAGGGGACTGGGATCGTAACCGATGAATCCATTCGGCTTCCTTCTGTAGGATCTTACGGTCCCAGTCCCCTCTCCTAGGGGATGGTCTGACGATCTCCAAAGCTGCGAATTTAAGTGATTTTGGATCCCCGTTGTGGCATTCCCAGATATGGTTGGCCACAGGGGTTTCTTTACGCTTTTTTATATCATTGATATGCTCCAGGATACGTCTACGGAATTCTCTGAAAGTTTTTCCCACATAGTCGAGAGGGCATGTGCATTGCGCCAGATAAATTACTCCTTTGCTCCTACAATTCGAGAAATCTCTGATGACGTAGTTAGTACCAGTCGCCGAACAAACATTAGTTTTTGTGTTATTGATATAACTGCAGGCCATGCATGCCCCGCAGCGAAATGTTCCCAAAGGCTTACGATCCAACCATGTGCCCTCAGGGGTTGGTCTTACATAATGGCTGTGTACTAGGCGGTCCCGGAGACTACGACCCCGCCTGAACGTAATGCTTGGACGTGCAGGAAGCACGTCAGCGACACCAGGGTCCATCAAAAGGATGGGCCAATATTTAGTGATAATTTTGCGGATCTCCCTATTCCTGGTGTCATAAGTAGAGATGATCCTCATAATGTCACCATCCTTATTGCTTAACTCCCTGGGTACTAATAGTGTCTTGCGATCCCTAGAGACCGCACTCTGGAATGCTTCCCGGAGTACGTTCTGTCGATCTTGTAGTTTTCTTGACTCTTGGTAAAAACTATCGTGGCTAGAACAATTTCTTTTCATACGTAAGTATTGTCCTCGTGGAATGCCCTTTTTCAGACTCATGGGGTGATGACTCTCCCAGTGAAGGAGGCTATTCGTGGCAGTTTCTTGACTTAAAGGGATGGAAGAACTGTTACGGGCTAACCGTCACTACACCTGTCCCTGATCCCATACCCACAAATGACACTGAGACCTTCTTGTGGTAAAACAGGCCGTGGCATAACTTTATTAACCAACATGTTCACATGTTTCTTTTAATCAAACAATTATGCATTTCCATAATAACATATATATAACATATATATATCCAACATAACATGACCACGGCCAACAAACCCGACACTGCAACCCCTTGCATTGTAGAAGGACCCCGGAAGGCAACCAATCAAGCTGTACTCTTACTCGTCATTTTCACTTGTATCACCACCTTACCCCTGGCCGCACTCACCGACCCAAGGGCACCAATATTTCTTCGTTCCAGTAAATAACCCTGTAGGCCCAGTTTCCCAAACAGGGGCACCCAGCGTACAGCTTCAAAAACACATGAGTTGCACATTTTCACATGCAGTGCACCATTTTCACCCTTGAATTACCTTCCAGGATCCTTCCCCCTGCCGCCCTTCGTATCAACTACAACATCTAAACAAAAAGGGAGGGTAGGCGGGAACTTCCCTCAGGCAACTAACTGACCAGATGGACCTCCCCCTAAAACCCTGCACTTTATACTGCCCGGGAAAAGTGACCAAACACCACACCCCTTGCCCTGCGCCTGACCTCCCCAGCCACACAAAATAATTAACCCTTTAATGCCCTTTGTCTTCCCCCCAAGTCAAGCCGCACTTCACTACGGCTACGCCCCGCTCCGTTGCTTTTCTTCCTAAATGTGGAGGTAACTAGTTTGTCACCTTTTTTGGTAATTCTAATATCCAAAAAGGTGAGAGACTCATGGTGGAATTCAGATGTAAAGGCCAGACCTAGGTCGTTGGTATTAAGTGCTTTTACAAACAGCGCAAATTCCTCATCGTTACCATTCCATATTATAAACACATCATCGATGTATCTTGTCCATAGTGTGATCTTATCTACCCACCAGGTCTGTGAGTCTGGGAAAACCACTTTGTCCTCCCACCAGCCCAGGAAGAGATTAGCATACGATGGGGCACATGAGCTCCCCATCGCTGTCCCCCTGAGCTGGTGGAAGACACGCGTATCAAAAAGAAAAAAGTTATGGGTGAGAACAAATTCCAAAAGCGTCAAAACAAAAGCATTGTGAGGTCTATGTGAGACAGCTCTGGTTTTCAGGAAGTCAGACACTGCCATCAGACCCCTATCATGAGGAATACAACTGTACAAGGATTCTACGTCGATGCTTGCCAACGAGCAGGATGTTTCGATACTAATGGATTCAATCTTTCGTAAAAAATCCATAGAATCGCGGGTGTATGAAGGGAGAGCCGATACAAAACCCTTAAGTACACGGTCGATATAAATCCCGCTATTCTGTGTTACCGAGCCTACCCCAGATACAATCGGGCGTCCCTTTAGTGGGGAAGTCCCTTTGTGGATTTTAGGTAAACCGTAAAATGTAGCAATCTGGGGTGTGCTCGGCAACAAAAAGCGGTATTCCACATCAGAGATGACCTTTCTAAAGAGGCCATCCTTCAAGACATTCTCCAATTCATTCAAGAAAATATCTGTGGGATCCGAGGGCAGAATTCGATAACAACTGCGATCGTTCAAAAGGCGTTCACACATATGTTTATACTCTACATGACCCATAATCACCAGGTTTCCACCCTTATCTACCTGTCTGATCTTGCTCGTTCGTGTGCTTATTGTACTGTAGGTGTTTTTGTGTTTTGTGGTACGAGTTGTCCCTCTTTCAGGGAATTTTAAATGACCGAAATAAATGTTAAATTTTAGGTAGTCGTACTTCAGTGATATTGAGTGCAGCTCTGGAGTATAATACAGGATGTAACTCAGGATCAGTACAGGATAAGTAATGTATGTACACAGTGACTGCACCAGCAGAATAGTGAGTGCAGCTCTGGAGTATAATACAGGATGTAACTCAGGATCAGTACAGGATAAGTAGTGTATGTACACAGTGACTGCACCAGCAGAATAGTGAGTGCAGCTCTGGAGTATAATACAGGATGTAACGCAGGATCAGTACAGGATAAGTAATGTATGTACACAGTGACTGCACCAGCAGAATAGTGAGGGCAGCTCTGGACCAGCTGTTCCTGAGCTGCGATTACCTGTGGGTGTGGTCGCCTGTGGCTGTGTGTAGCTGCTGCTGCTGCTGCTGCTGCTCCTGAGCGTTTGGAGGAAAATCTATCCACCTGAGGCCGGCTCTCTCCTCCCCAGGGGGAGAGTCGGTTCTCAGGCATGAGCGAGGGAAGCAAGCCCCAGGCTCCTGTTCCCAGCGGCAGGCCTTCAGGGGACAGGAGAAGCCAGCGTTTGGCCTGCATGGAGGACTCAGGGGTAAGAAGATCTGGCAGGAGTCGCAGTAATGTGGCTTCTGTCTCCCCTGAGTCTGAGGGTAGTAGGAAGAGCCGCAAGGCTGGATCCGCTAAGGAGGACCCGAATGCCAGCATGGGTGAGAGTGGCCCTTCCGGGGCCCAGCAAAAGCCGAGTGTTCACGGAGGTGAAGCAGATCTTGAGGAGGAAGGCTGGGGCGTACTGAGGGCCCGGGAGTCCATTTCCACCTACGGATCCCGGGTCATGAGCCACCTCCGTGAGTACGAAGACGCGACTAAGACCCTGAGGAGGCTCCGGGAGGAGCTGCGCGGCTTGAGGTCTTGTGTTGGAGTGGCCCCAAAGAGGAAGAAGCAGGGGCTGGAGAGCCAAATAAAGCAGCTACAAGCTGACATTGGCGAGATTGAGCAAAGGCGGACTGTACTCCGAGATAAAAGCGGCCCGTTTAAGGAAAAACTCCTAAACGAGGAACGTTTTCGGAAGATGGCGGAGGAGAAGGGGCAGATGGGGCAGCAGCCTGACAGCCAGGTGGAGAAGGAACCAGTCGTGCAGGAGGAGGATGATGATGATGACCAGCAAGATCCACCTGGCAGCCTGCAGGAGCAGATTCCGTACAGTGGGCCCCCTGCACGCCAAATAGCAAGGTCACCCAGCTGCGGCTCGGGGGATGAGTATGAGACCTGCGGCCCGGGAGGGGCCCTAGTGGAGGAGATCCAGCTCCTGGAGTCCCCAGTGCGTTTCCAGGACTTATGCTTTGGTGATGAGTTGCCACCGGAGACGCCTGGGGAAGGAAAGAAAAAGGCTAAGAAGACCAAGCTCCAGGAGCAGGTAAGATATGTATACACCCCCCTCCCTGGGACCCCCGGGTCGACCGCAGGGCCGGCTCACTGTATTAGCCCCTCTTCTCAGCCCAGCCCGTGTCCTGCAGTGGACTCGGTGCAGGAGAGAGGGGAGAGCGAGGTATCCGATATGGTGGTGAGCTCCGTCTCTGTTTGCAGTAACGGGGATGGAGCTGGTGCGACACCGGCTGAAAAGCCGGACAGGAAGGTTACTGCGGAGGATGAGAGAAAAATCTCTGGCGCTGGAGTTTGCTCCCTGATGGGAGGAGGGGGTGGCTCCACGCCACAGATGGCTGCAGGAGCTCCGATGGCTCCAACCGCTGATGACGCTGTTCCCTCGGGCCAGCAGAGGCATGAAGGAGCTGTCGGAGCTATGACGGTTACGCCTCCCAATGAAGGTCAAGAACTGAGGCCAAAGCCTTTGTTTTGTATTGGCGCTGCTGGTCCAGATGAGCGGCGCCATGAAAGAACAGATCAGCAGCGTTTGGATCAGCGGCGCCCGGTAATGGATCAGCGGCGCCCAAAAGTTGTAAATGGTAGTACTGAGGAAGCGGAGGGCAATGATAAAAGTGGGGTTGGGGCTGTGGCCTGTCTTTTGGGGGGAGCTCCGACCCCAGGGCCCAGTGATGCTGAGGTACCAATAATTACACCAAAACACACCGGTTCAGCCAGTATGAGTGAGGGAGCAGGTGGGGGGCAGAAAATTATTTTTAATAAAAATATGTCTGGGGGTTTGGATGGTGGAGTGAATGGTGTTAGGAGGGAAGGAAGGGAGGTCGCAGAATCTGTTGTAAGTAAGGCTGGTTTGGGGATGGAAGATATGGAAGTGGGTGGTGGAGGGTCTTTGGTAAGCGGGGAGGGTGTGGAACCTGGTCCGGTTGCCCCCCCGGCTGTGGCAGCCCCTGTGCGCAGTTTTGCTACTGTCACAGCCGGGGTGAGTAGGGGACCCTCCTTGTCCTCTGGCTCTGGGGACGGCGTTTTGCAGCGGCGTCTTCTGGAGGCTCTAAAGAGAGGGGAGAGCACAATCAATGTAGAGGGGAGGGAGGTTGATCTATCCTTTTGGATAGATAGGCATGGCCTCTCAGCCTTCCGAGAGCAAAGGAGCGGGGAGACCACGTGGTCCCTCCCGACAGCTGGGCAGGGTGCTCTCCGTAGGAATGTGGTCCGTCTGAGGTGGAGGGGCAGTGATACATGTCCTCCAAGATCAGAAGTTGTTGAGCTCCTTCTAAAGATGGGCTTCAAGGCGACAGACATCTACGCCTTGATACATCCCTATGGGACCCCTGAGTTCGATGTCAGCTTTGTTCGGCCGGAGGGACTTGAGCTCTTCTGGTCGAACTATGAGATGGCAAAGGACGAGCCCAGCTGGCGAGATTTTGCCGTCCAGGCAGTGTCTCGTCAGAACAATGTGAAGAGGGTGACCGTTCTAACCCGTAACGAGTCACTCTCGTGTATTGACATCATGACGTGGCTCGGCCGATATGGGGAGGTGGTGGAGGTTCCCAAGAAGAACAGGGATGAACATGGCATCTGGTCTGGGGCCTGGACGTTCATGGTAAAACTTAGGCTTTTAGGAAACACAGTTACTCACATACCATCTGCCACCTTCCTTGGAAGGGATCGCATCCAGATTTTCTACCAGGGTCAGCCGAAGCTCTGTCACAGATGCGGCAGCCCCACACACTTCAGTGCTAACTGCACTGTACAGAAGTGCGCGCTGTGTGGGGAGATTGGCCACCTCGCTGCATCATGTGCAGAGATTAGGTGTCACCTGTGTGGTGACTTAGGTCACCCATTCAGTCGCTGCCCTCATTCCTTTGCCAATGCGGTCAATGCCTCGGCGGGAGGAAGCCGTGAGGCCAATTCTACTGGGGCAGGGGCTGGCAGAAGTGAAGGAACAGAGGGGCCAGGGAAGAAAAGTAAGCAAAAGACGCCTGCCCAACTGAGGCGTCAGGAAAATCGCCGAAGGGAGAGGGAGATGGGTGAATCCCGGGAACCTCAGGCAACTGGGGAAGCTGGGGAAGCTGGGATGACCCCTGATCTCACCCCTGAGACTGCTGCTACTGCTGAGGCCCAAAGGGACAGCGAGCTGGATGAGGAAATTAGGAGGATCCAGGAAGAGGAAGGTGCCATCTCCTCATTATCCCCCCATGACGGGGGAAGTGGGGGATGGCAAAAGCAGGGTAATAAACGTACAGGGAAAAAGGGAGATTTAAGATCTTCTCCCACCCGCCAGATGCCAAAGGAAGGTACAACCAACCCCCCTCTGATTAGTCTCTCAAACCGGTTCCAAGCCATTGGTGACACCTCCCCCTCCTCAGGGGAGGGAGCCGGTGGGGAGGTTTCGGGAGTCGCGGTGACACCTGGGCCTGCGGGGGACGCCGAGCCTCCTTCTACTGGGGAAAACATGTCCTCAGGGGTGGGGGCTGGCTTGGAGTCAGAGCACAAGGGCAGAGGTGAAATGGACACATCTGTTTGTTTGAAGAGGGGTAAGCCATCATCTGATGAAAAAGTTGGTGGGGGCAGTGGGAAAAGAAAGCCATCTAATTCAATCACCCATGATGGCGGCACTCACTCCGTTGACGCTGGCGTCCATTAATGTCGCCAGCATTAAGTCAGATACGGCTAGATTTGCGGCCTTTGATTTTTTCAGCCGGGTTGAAGCTGACATTTTGTTTTTGCAGGAGACCAGGCTGCCAGATTTGGCATCTGTATTTAAAGCTAAAAGGGAGTGGCGACGCGGATCCTCCTACTGGTCTCTTGCGGCCGAGCCGTATAGCGGGGTGGCAGTCCTTTTTACTGCACCGGTAGAATGCCGACGGGTTATTGAATTAGAAATGGGGAGGTGCCTGATCCTGGATGTCCTCATGAGGGGACAAGAACTTCGTCTAATTAACATCTATGGTCCCCAGTCCAAGTGGGACCGTAAGTGTCTCTTCATGAGGATCAAGCCCTATCTTTTTACAAGTCGGCAGGTGGTCTTTGGAGGGGACTTCAATACTGTCACGAGGCCCCAGGATAGGGGAGGTTCCAGGGACAAGCTGACTTACGACAGCGTTGCGCTTAATAAAATAGCTAGTGAGGCTCGTCTGGTGGATGTCCACATCCGGCACACCCCAGGCCACCCGGGGTTCACCTATCATAGGGCTAGTTGTAGGTCTAGAATAGACAGGTTTTATTTAAAGGAGGAAGCCGTCTCTTCAGCCGTGTCCGCTGTGGAGGTGGAGTTCTCCGACCACTGTATGATTTTGTTTTCTCTGAATGTTGCAGAGACCCCCCGAATGGGAAGGGGCTACTGGAGGCTCAATTCGTCTCTCTTGGAAGAAGCGGAGATAAGACAGTCCTTTGAGGATTTCGTTCAGAGCCAGGTACCATTGCTGGATCTCTGCGGCAGTAAGTCTGAGTGGTGGGAGATCTTCAAGGAAAGGGTGGGGAGATTCTTCCGCCAGCTCTCGAGCCTCAGGAGTCTGAGTAAGTATCGCCTGTATCAGGGCCTGAGGAGGAAACTCGAACGTCTTGTCTCGACTGGGGGTAGCCGTGAGGAGATCTCCAGAGTGAAGTCTTTGCTTATGAGGTGTCAGTACGATAGGCACGCATCTTTGGTTTTTGAGAGGGATTACGGGAAATACCGCTCGCCCGACCCTTACAAAAACTGCAGGATGTCAGTGAGTAGTAAGATTGTGTCAGGACTGATTGATAGTACGGGTTCTCTGAGAAGGTCCAGATCAGGGATCCTGGAGGTTGTCAGATCCTTTTACTCACATCTCATGGCAAGGAGGGATCTTGATCGTGATAAGATATCGGCTTTCCTGACTGAAACTGTCCCTGAACCAGGGGTAGACCCCTCTCTCGACGGTTTGACGGAAATGATCAGTGAAGAGGAAGTCAGTCTGGTGATTGAGGGGCTTGCTCCCAAAAAATCACCTGGTCCGGATGGCTTAACATCTGAGTTTTACAAGACCTTTAAGGACACCTTAGTTCCCCTCTTGACTGAGGTATTAAATGAGTGTCTCTCCTCGGGTACTCTACCAAAGTCAATGAGGAGGTCGGCCCTGATCATCCTGTCAAAGGGTAAAGATCCTTTCCACATTGAGAATTGGCGTCCCATAGCGCTCCTCGGTGTGGACAGAAAGATTTTGGCAAAGGTGCTATTTAATCGGCTGGTGAAGTTTGCACCCCAGCTCCTTTCTGGGGCCCAGCATTGCTCTGTTCCCGGCCACAGTACTTTTAGTGCTGTGCTCAGTGTCCGGGAGGCCGTGGAGCAGGGCAGGGCAGGTCACTGGAAGGGGTACATGCTGTCCTTGGATCAGGCAAAAGCATTTGATCGTGTTAACCACGAGTACCTCTGGTCTGTCCTTCTGAGATATGGCCTGCCCGGGGGGTTTGTTGATTGGCTTAAGACCTTGTATGCAGGGGCAGAGAGTTTCCCGCTTGTGAATGGTTGGATTGGGCGTCCTTTTGGGGTGGGATCTGGGGTTCGCCAGGGTTGTCCTCTGAGCCCGCTTTTGTACGTGTTCGCGATCGATCCCTTCCTTAGAGGGGTTGATCGTGGGCCGTTGGCGGGCATCGGGATGGACCGGGCGGCTCCGGAGACTACACTGAGGGTGGTGGCGTATGCTGATGACGTAACTATCTTTGTGTCTTCGAGAGGGGAGGCAGAGTGGGTACTGTCTGAGGTAGAGCGCTACTCAGAGTCATCTGGGTCCAAGATCAACCGAGATAAGTGTGAGAGTCTCTGGCTGGGAGGTGGAGATCCTGGTTTTGATCTCCCGGACACCCTTCCAGAGCCCCAGGAATCTACAAAAGTCCTCGGCATTGAATTTGGCCAGGGGGATTACCCCCATCAAAATTGGGATAGCAGGCTTAAGATTGCCGCTCAGAAGGTGGACCAGTGGAAGGGTTGGTCTTTAACCCTCAGGGAAAGGGTGAACATTATCAAAACCTACCTGATCCCTTTGCTGTTATATCTGGGCAGTGTGTGCGTCTTGCCGGAACCTTTCTGGACTCGGGTCTACAGTCTGTTCTTCCAGATGTTATGGGGAAACAGACTGAACCTTGTCAAGAGGGAGGTTACTTACCGTACGAGGAGACTAGGAGGGTTGGGTATGGTCAACCCTGTGGTGTTCCTGGTGAACACCTTTATTAAGATTAATCTCTCGAACCTCTGGCAAGAGAGGGCTCCTCTGTGGGTAGCCTCCTGTCGGGGATGGTTTCGGCCTTTCTTCCAGGAATGGGAGACAGGGGGGCAAGTGAAGGATCTCCGCACACCACATGGGCATCTCCCGGCTTATGCTGCCCTGGTTCTGAAGGTATTACGTCGGTGGGGTCTGGGGATGTGGGAAATCAGGACTCAGTCAAGGAGACTCCTTGACCAGAGGGTTCTGTTGACCCATTTCCAGAAACCTCTGGCCCTCAGGGACTGCCCAGGTCGGGATCTGAGGGTTGGGTTACGGCTTTTAAATTCCAATAGGATCCCCTTGAAGTTCTTTGACTTGACTTGGCGCTGCTTCCATGGGAAACTGTGTGTGAGGGACAATCTGAAGTGTAGGAGCTCTGAGGACAGGGGGTGTCCCCGTGAGGAGTGCGGTGGTGTGCTGGAAAGCATGGACCACTTCCTGCTTCATTGTCCCTTTAACACAGAGGTTTACACCAGGGTGGGGACCTCCATTGGCTGGCCTAGGCTGGTCACTCTCTCCTATGCGGAATGGGCCTATGGAGCATTCAGACACCTGGGTGGTAGGGACCTTTGCACTTTATTCCTAGTCAGCTCAGTGGTCAGGTACTACACGTGGCATGCACGGTGTTTAGTTTCGACGCAACGCAAAATCCTCCCCGAGGATGAGGTGGTTAGGAACATTCTCGGAGACCTGGTGAAGGTGCGCTCTCTGGAGTACGAGAGGTTGGGGGCGGGTAGAGCCTCTCTCCTCTGGAGGGGTTTTTCCTTTAGGGTACCCTAGCCTGTTGTCTCCCCTCCCGGTGGTGGGCTGAAGCTGACACTGTAGATTTTTGTTTTGTTTTGGTGGCTGTATGAGGACATAGGGCTTGCAGGCGCCAAACTTGGGCTTTAATGGGTTGTGTGTGGCTGAAAAGCCTCACGGTGGGTGGTGAGGTTAAGGTCTACTATGTAATGTACTATGTAATGTAGTTTATGTGTCTTTATGTCTATATATATATTTGTATATTTGTATAGGTTGAGTTGTCGGGTGTAGTGTTAGGTTGGGTGGTGGGTAAATGGGGGGAGGGTTCCATGGAACATTGGGGACTTTGGGACATATAAGAAAATCCTGGGCTGGTTCATGGACGTCTGTTATCATGTACTGGGGGCATGGGATGCGGGACCAGCTCAGGGACCAAAAAAAAATAAAAAAAAAAAAAATATATATATATATATATATATATATATAATATATATAAAAAAAAATAAATAAATTGTGTGTTGCATTGGGGTGGTGGTGGGTGGGCTTTTTGTAAGTTTAACTTCTGTATTTGTTAAGTGTAGGTAGGTGCAACCGGATCAGGAAGGTTAGTACATGTACATAGATATTGTAAATATTGTACATAGCTGGTGTTCTGTGGCGAGTGGGCTGGACCGGTGCTGTCTGCGCCGCGCTGAGGAGCATCATGTCCTGTATGGTTGGTTTGGTTTCTGTTTTATATATTTATTTATCTGTTTGTTTTAAAATTTTAATAAAAGAAATACAGGATGTAACTCAGGATCAGTACAGGATAAGTAATGTATGTACACAGTGACTGCACCAGCAGAATAGTGAGTGCAGCTCTGGAGTATAATACAGGATGTAACTCAGGATCAGTACAGGATAAGTAATGTATGTACACAGTGACTGCACCAGCAGAATAGTGAGTGCAGCTCTGGAGTATAATACAGGATGTAACTCAGGATCAGTACAGGATAAGTAATGTATGTACACAGTGACTGAACCAGCAGAATAGTGAGTGCAGCTCTGGAGTATAACACAGGATGTAACTCAGGATCAGTACAGGATAAGTAATGTATGTACACAGTGACTGCACCAGCAGAATAGTGAGTGCAGCTCTGGAGTATAATACAGGATGTAACTCAGGATCAGTACAGGATAAGTAATGTATGTACACAGTGACTGCACCAGCAGAATAGTGAGTGCAGCTCTGGAGTATAATACAGGATGTAACTCGGGGTCAGTACAGGATAAGTAATGTATGTGCACAGTGACTGCACCAGCAGAATAGTGAGTGCAGCTCTGGAGTATAATACAGGATGTACCTCAGGATCAGTACAGGATAAGTAATGTATGTACACAGTGACTGCACCAGCAGAATAGTGAGTGCAGCTCTGGAGTATAATACAGGATGTAACTCAGGATCAGTACAGGATATGTAATGTATGTACACAGTGACTGCACCAGCAGAATAGTGAGTGCAGCTCTGGAGTATAATACAGGATGTAACTCAGGATCAGTACAGGATATGTAATGTATGTACACAGTGACTGCACCAGCAGAATAGTGAGTGCAGCTCTGGAGTATAATACAGGATGTAACTCGGGGTCAGTACAGGATAAGTAATGTATGTACACAGTGACTGCACCAGCAGAATAGTGAGTGCAGCTCTGGAGTATAATACAGGATGTACCTCAGGATCAGTACAGGATAAGTAATGTATGTACACAGTGACTGCACCAGCAGAATAGTGAGTGCAGCTCTGAAGTATAATACAGGATGTAACTCAGGATAAGTAATGTAGTAGTTTCTGCGACAGTTATTTTTGAGATCTTATGTCAGCTTTTGACTGCACACCACTATTTTGCGGCAAAACAACTGGCACAATCCATTCATAAATCTTTTGCATTCTGTGCCCCCAAAAAAACCAGTGCATGCTTTCTATTCCATTCACCAACTGTTTTACACTCTTTTCTAAGCTTTTAGCACCTGGCATGGGGTGTGGCTTCAAGTGAAAGGGGTGTGGCCTAAATGTGCCTTCGCACATTTTTGGAGTAGCACTGCGCTAGCTTGTACTGGTGGCGTAAACTTACACAAGGCAGTTTTTATAGCACGTGAACAGAGTTTTTTGGTTAATGGACACATTTTTGGGCAACGGATAAAATGTGGCACAGGATTTACAATTCTCCAAGTTTATAAAGGCTCATGCACCAGAACAGTAAATGTGTCTAACGTTAGGACTGTGATCTCCTTCCACATAAACAATGATCACAACAATGGAAGCTAGAAATACGTTGTTCTTGTTCTGTAGCCGCTGTGATATATCCTGGAGATCACTGAGGACATTGGTAACAAATTCACAAGGTAAAATAAACAATGGAAAATTATCTGATGCCTCAATAAGATACATACTGTATATAGGGCGAGTTACTGCTCTAAAACGTATAAGGCGCGCGGACAGGCGGGGGCCATCTTGGCCGCTATTACAGTATGTTATTGTCATTTTCATGGGAATGATTCCCTTATGGGTCTCGGCACAGTAAGGCCTCCTGCACACGAACGTGTGCTACCCGTGGCCGTATTGCGGACCGCATTTGCAGATCCGTAATACACGAGCTCCGTTCCGTGGGCATTCCGCATCACAGATGCGGACCCATTCACTTCAATGTGTCCGCAAATCCAGAGAAGCGGAATGGCGCGGAACGGTAGCACGTAACGGAACCCTACGGAAGCACTACGGAGGGCTTCCGTGGGGTTTTGTCCCGTATTTCTGTTCCGCAAAAAGATAGAACATTAAAGTGAATGGGTCCGCGATCCGCTGCGGCTGCCCCACGGTCGGTGTTCGTGCATTGCGGCCCGCACATTTGTGTGCAGGAGGCCTAAGCGTGTATATTCGGAGAAGTGTCCTCCCCATTCTAAGTCTCCTGCTCTGTGTCCTCTGCCCGTGTTATTCTAAGCAGCTCTTAGCAGATTGAAGTGAACCCGGTCTCCTCGAAGGATATGGGATGGTGTCTGATGTTACTCTATTAATCCCACATCTAAAGGAACCATGCACCGCAGTTACTGAGACCGGAGGGGTGGAAGGTTACTCTTACCACTTCTAGGGCAGAATGGGGACCATAGATTTTTCCTCCTGTTAGGAATATGATCTCTGATTTTCCCTCGGTCTCTGGTGTGACGATGGTCCTACTCTTTCTATCTGGTTAGAAAGGCAGCTTGGAAATCCAGATAATGTTCTTTGTATTTGGCTGGACTCTTGCCCCCCTCGTCCTCCCCCAAGAACAGCTGGTCAGTTCTATGGATATTCTTTAGCCAAGAACCTGACACTGGGTCGGAGGTGCGATTCCGCTTTACCCCTTTCATATCCCCATAGATATAGTTATATGGGGGCCCCCTATAATCAGAGTGCAGAACCCCGGAGCAGGGGTATCTGAATAATCAGCTTTTCATATCCTCTTGTCGAATGCATCTCTGTTACAGATTTTTCTATTGTGGAACACGATTCCTTCTGCGGATGTGACCCTTTGATCCCAGACTCCAAGCGTCATCAGTGGGTGAGATCTTACAAATCTGAACCACTGATGTAACACCTCTCGTATGGGGAGACCCACTGGGTGACCGTCGCCCATCAGCCTGCTGTGCCACTGTGGGTCTCTGGGGGTCTACTTTCTGCCGCGGCCTGCCCTGCCCACTGCCTCTCTCGGCTGCACCAGGATGGGCATTATTCTGTGTCTTTGTGTGTTTTCGTAATCGCTATGCAACTGCCTTTCATAGATTTCCAACTACCCTCATATACAAGCGCAATGCATGCACGTCTCACAGGAGGATGACCCTCACTCTGCGCTGTGGTAAGTGCAGATCAGGTCTTTTGGAAAGTGGTACCGTCACTTTAAAGGACTGAACTGCAGCAGTATTAACTGTAACGCTTGTAGAACAGGGACAGACAAGGACAGTGAGTCCTAACTAGAACCCAGCCTTCTCTCCCTACCTACTTGCAGTATAAGCCGAACCGCAACTGGACGGCAGTCCCTGCTCTACTTAAAGTGCAGCCAAAGACGGACAAACACAATAGAAGCGTCGTACGAAAACGGGTCAGAAGCAGGTGTCAACGAGAGACACAGGATGGTCAAGAGGCAAGCTGGGGTCAGAAGCACAAGAGATCAAACAGCAATCAGGGACAGGAACCAAGGACAAGCTAGTGAGCCTGAAAAAGCACCATGTTAACTCTTGAATGTCCTACTCCAGTATGCGGCAGGAGGAGGAGGTTCACTCTTGTCGTTGTCCTCTTTGCCCCACCAGTCTGTTCACTGTTTAAAATTCGGAGGATAGGTCTTGTAGTAGGTTTCAGAACTTCCAGCCGCTCTAGTAGGTAATCTCTCTGCCCATGGCTCCCAATGTGTTCCGGCCTCTGCCACCAGCCCAATGGCTTGTCTCGTGCGGCCTGCAGCGGACTACTCCTCCACTCATCTCCTTATTCTAATGTGTCCTCCTATTACTCCCTTCTCCATCATGCTGCCCCAAGATCAGCGCTGAGCCAAACTGCTCCTCCAAGACGCTAAACGGTGTCCTGCTGACCACTGACCCGGGCAGGGTGTGGTGGTGCCCACTGCCCATACCCCCAACTGTTGACACCCATTACTGCCGACTGCTGGCAATTCATTCATAACTTCTAGTAGGAGCAACAATGGCACAACATACAGTTTCTACATATGGAATGCAAGTAGCTACTTAGCTGACATGTCATAGAGGTGACCGATCCCACCTCTGGACTCTCACCTACTGGTTCTGATGACCCCTGTATGTTAGGTTGCGACCATTTTGTCTGACCCGTGTTTTCAGGAAGACCTTGAGCCTTAAAACTTGCAGCTCGGAGGTCAATTTCCTGATTTTATAGAAGAATGGAGCGGAGCTTTTGCAAAATTCATCACTTCATCCATCTGAGGCGCGCCCGGAGCTCATCCGCCACATTAATAATACCTTAAATTTTGCGTTTGCTGACAACTCATTCCATATTCCATTACAAATGAATTGAGAATAAAGGAATCCACCGCTCCCTTCAAACTCACCCCTCCCCCATCAACCTCCTTATAAATTTCCTATACCACATCTCCCTCTTGATTTGCGCACATAATGTCGGCCATATTGTCCAAACACTTCCCATTTGACATTCACGGCGCAAATGCTATCTCTCCAGGCCTGAACTGATGGCACCAGAAATGCGCAGGAGCTCCTGCTCCGGTATTTACAATGAGTTGATACATTTGTTTCCTTCTCCCGCTCGCTTGATACATTTCTGCTTCCTCATTTCTGGATGGATTTGCCTCTCCTGAAATCGGGGGTATTTCCAGATTATTTTGCACTGCGTTGCCGTCTGTTTCATCCGCATTTACATTTGCTTTAATACCTGCATGCGGCGAGAATCTCGCGGAAATGTCACCATCGCCCTGATGTATATCCGTGTTCCAAACATCAATAATTTCCGAAGCCGCGCTCTGCGACGTGATGGGAATTTCTGAGATGATATCAACGTCAGATGAAGGCACCGAGGATTGAAGGACTGGAAAGGTTCGACCTCCGAAATCTAATTGCGTGTCATCAGATAACTCAACGCCAATGCCGGATTGGTAATCTGACAATTGTAACCGAGCGCGGTGAAAATACAGAAATTATGCGCTGGACAAAGTGTGTGGCATCCGGGGTGTAAGAATGAAGTGGAAGAGACAAAGGTGGAACTCCACCCAGAATCCTTTACCTTCCTGATACATTGTTACATTATACTATGCACATGGATAGGATCATAAAGTTGTCACAGCCCCGCCCTGAATAAAGTCATGTGATCATATTTAAAGGAGCCCTACTGGCAGCCTATCTTCCTTCCATTGGCCAAGCTAAGAGGCTGAATACAATCGATCAGTCTTATCATCCATTCTTGAGGACAATGAGTGGGAACTGACTGACATCACAGAAGGGCAAATTGGGACATTTAAGCCCCATCCCTTGGACCAATAGGAGGGTTTGGGCAGGGCTTGCATTGGCCCCACCCCTTCCATGGCCTGATTTGCAAGATGGTCCTGGCAAAATCAGGATTGTGGGCCAGTGTAGCTCCCATAATGCCGTACCCCAATTACTGCATGTGATGAGCACTAGTGTGTATAGTAACAGCCACTCTGCTCTGTACCTTCTAATGCTCTATGTCAGTTTTCACTCTAGTTCTTTCATTATATTCATGGAAAAGGAAGCCCAGGATTAGCAGAGCTGTAGGTCCTGACAGAAGAGGAGAGCTGAATTGCATAGAGTGGTAATTACCAGTTTCATCGACTGAAAATCTATGGGTGTTAGTAGCCAATATAATGGCTCTGGGAATTTACAGCATTTATCTGATACAGAGCTCCAAATCCCCAGCACAGACATAGGATTACATGATAAACTTATATCTCCCTGCAGCTACCACTAGATTATACTCACTACATACAGATTATACAGTAACCACTAGGGGGAGCTCACTACATACAGATTATACAGCCACCACTAGAGGGAGCTCACTACATACAGATTATACAGCCACCACTAGAGGGAGCTCACTGCATACAGGTTATACAGCCACCACTAGAGGGAGCTCACTACATACAGATTATACAGACACCACTAGAGGGAGCTCACTACATACAGATTATACAGTCACCACTAGGGGGAGCTCACTACATACAGATTCTACAGCCACCACTAGAGGTAGCTCACTACATACAGATTATACAGCCACCACTAGAGGGAGCTCACTACATACAGGTTATACAGCCACCACTAGAGGGAGCTCACTACATACAGATTATACAGCCACCACTAGAGGGAGCTCACTACATACAGATTATACAGCCACCACTAGAGGGAGCTCACTACATACAGATTATACAGCCACCACTAGAGGAAGCTCACTACATACAGATTATACAGCCACCACTAAAGGGAGCTCACTACACACAGATTATACAGCCACCACTAGAGGGAGCTCACTACATACAGATTATACAGCCACTACCAGAGGGAGCTCACTACATACAGATTGTACAGCCACCACTAGAAGGAGATCTCTACATATAGATTATACAGACACCATTAGAGGGAGCTCACTATATACAGATTATACAGCCACCACTAGGGGGAGCTCACTACATACAGATTATACAGCCACCACTAGAAGGAGCTCTCTACATATAGATTATACAGACACCACTAGAGGGAGCTCACTATATACAGATTATACAGCCACCACTAGGGGGAGCTCACTACATACAGATTATACAGTCACCACTAGAGGTAGCTCACTACATATAGATTGTTTACACACCGCTAGGGGGAGCTCACTACATACATGTTATACAGTCACCACTAGAGGGAGCTCACTACATACAGAATATACAGTCACCACTAGAGGGAGCTAACTACACATAGATTATACAGTCGCCACTAGAGGGAGCTCACTACATACAGATTATACAGTCACCACTAGAGGGAGCTAACTACACATAGATTATACAGTCACCACTAGAGGGAGCTCACTACATACAGATTATACAGCCACCATGAGAGGGAACTCACTACATACAGATTATACAGTCACCACTAGAGGGAACTTACTACATACAGATTATACAGCCACGACTAGAGGGAGCTCACGACATGCAGATTATGCAGCCACCACCAGGGGGAGCTAACTATATACAGATTATACAGCCACCACTAGAAGGAACTCACTACATGCAGATGATACAGCCACCACTAGAGGTAGCTCACTACATATAGATTGTATACACACCACTAGGGGGAGCTCACTACATACATGTTATACAGTCACCACTAGAGGGAGCTCACTACATACGGATTATACAGTCACCACTAGAGGGAGCTCACTACATACATATTAAAAAGCCACCACTATAGGGAGCTCAGTACATACAGATAATATAGCCACCACTAAAGGGAGCTCATTACATACAGATTATACAGCCACTACTAGAGGAAGTTTACTACATACAGATTATACAGCCACCACTAGAGGGAGCTCACTACATGCAGATTGTACAGCCTCCACTAGAGGGAGCTCACTACATGCAGATTGTACAGCCTCCACTAGAGGGAGCTCACTACATACAGATTATACAGCCACCACTAGATAGAGCTCACTACATTCAGATTATATAGCCACCACTAGAGAGAACTCACTACATACATATTAAAAAACCACCACTAGAGGGAGCTCAGTACATACAGATAATATAGCCACCACTAGAGGGAGCTCATTACATACAGATTATACAGCCACTACTAGAGGAAGTTCACTACATACAGATTATACAGCCACCACTAGATAGTGCTCACCACATACAGATTATACAGCTACCACTAGAGGGAGCTCACTACATACAGATTATAGAGCCACCATGAAAGGGAGCTCACTACATACAGATTATATAGCCACCACTAGAGGAAGCTCACCACATACAGATTATACAGCCGCCACTAGAGGGAGTTTACCACATACAGATTATACAGCCACCACTAGAGGGAGCTCACTGCATACAGATTATACAGCCAATCTGTATGTAGTGAGCTCCCCCTAGTGGTGGCTGTATAATCTGTATGCAGTGAGCTCCCTCTAGTGGTGGCTGTATAATCTGTATGTAGTGAGCTCCCTCTAGTTGAGGCTGTATAATCTGTATGTAGTGGTGACTGTATAATCTGTATGTAGTGAGCTCCCCCTAGTGGTGGCTGTATAATCTGTATGTAGTGAGCTCCCTCTAGTGGTGACTGTATAATCTGTATGTAGTGAGCTCCCTCTAGTGGTGGCTGTAGTTAGTTGGAGCTGGAGATATGGAGCTCTGTATGAGAGAAATGAAGCTTGAAATTCTATCAAGACATATTATGAAATGAATCAACAAAAGGACCAGAGAAGCCTATGGTCCTGATCCTCAATCTGTGTGTGATGAGACCGGCGCTGATCAGGGCAGGGTCCTCAGAATGGGCAGATCAATGACATTTATAATACATTTGCAATTAAATGCAGGGAAGAGAAAGGGGAATTTATAATCGGATTCTGAACGAATGTCCAATATATCTGCAATTTCTAATTCATTGTGTATTGTCCGCGCGGAGGACGAGCGGCAGATCACTCATCATTCAGGCCCCGCTGCTAAATATTTAAGTTCTGCTGTAAATGTCACTGTACTTTCTGCTCATTGCTGATGAATTATCTGTGTCCTGTAAGGAATCATGGATAATTTAAATTGCTCATTGTCTTCAATGATCCTGACCCGTAAGTTACCCTTCACTTCCGTGAAATCAAAAAAGTGTTTTGTCTTTAAACTTTGACACCTGGCGTCACATGACGGTAATAGAGCGCGCAAATTATCTGCCTTTTATGGGAGCGGAGATTGGATTTTTAGAATGTGAGCCCATAAAATGATAGAATTAACGAGAATTTGATAACGATGAATACTTTGTAAAACAAAGGGCCAAAACCCATACAAAGTGGAAAATCTGCTGACGGCGAGCAGTGCGAAGGATTGTCTTCTCATTTTTTTGTACTATTCTTCAGAGGTGTACCGAGGAGGATAGAGGTTGTAGTCATAATGGGGCCCCTTGACCTGCAGAAATAAATGCTCTATACAATGTAAACACTATATTTGTGGATACAATTAACCTAAAACGACATCAGATTTTCACACAAGTCCTAAAAGTAGATAAAGAACCAAATCAAAGAAATGAGTCACAAAAATTAGACTCGGTCATTTATTTATAGAGGGAAATTGAACAATATCACATGTCTGTGAGCCGTAAAAGTCTGTGAACCCTTAGCACTAGCAGATAATCTGGAGGTGGAATTAGAGTCGGGTGTTTTCAATCAATGGGGTGACAATCAGGTGTGAGAGGGCGACCTGTTTTATGTAAAGAAGAGAAATTCTATTCTAAATCTGATTTCCACAATAAGTTTGTGTACGTGTATGATGGTAGGAACAAAGGAGATTCTGAGGAACTCAGAAGAAGAGTTGTTGATGCTCATCAGGCAGAAAAAGGTGACAAAATCATCTCTAAAGAGTCTGGACTCCACCAATCCACAGTAAGACAGATTGTGTAAAAACAGAGGAAATTCTAGATCATTGTTATCCTCCCCAAGGAGTTGACCAACAAGGATCACACCAAGAGCAAGGATCCACGCGGTCCCAAAAAATCCAAGGTAATTTTTAAGCGACTAAAGGCCTTTCTCAGATGAGTTAATGTTATTGTTCATGACTCCACCATCAGGAGGACACTGAACAACAATGGTGTGCATGGCAGGATTCCAAGGAGAACGCTGCTGCTCTGCAAAAAGAACATTGCTGCCCGTCTGCAGTTTGCTAAAGTTCACCTGGACAAGCCACAAGGTTATTGGGACAATGTTCTGTGGACAGATGAGTCCAGAACAGAACTTTCTGGTGTGAATGAAAAGCATTTTGTTTGGAGAAAGGAAATCCCTGCATCCCATCTGTGAGACACGGAGCTGGTAGGATCATGGTTTGGGCCTGTTCTGCTGCATCTGGGCCAGGACGGCTCATCATCACTGATGGAAGAATGAATTCCCAGCAGACTTTAAGGAGACCTGAGGATTACACGTTTTTTTTTTTTTTTGCGCAGAGTCTCATTTGAAAAAACTGCAGCGCAATACAGTAACCACAAAGTGAATGAGATTAGACACATGTCATGTGCACTTGGCTTTTTTTTAGAGCAGAAATTGACCTTCTGTGCAGATTTTGAAATCTGCAGCATCTCAAATCTTTGTGGGACTTTTTTTTGTGCAGACTTCAGTGTCAAAACTGCATCAAATCCATAGCAAACACTGTAACACACTTATGTAGCTCGGTCCCCAGGTGAAGGTGTTGCCGAAACGTGCGTCGGGGTGTGCGGTTCTCCTGAGGCGACTTCCCCATTTTACTGGGTATGTTATGGATGTTACAATCAGTGTGAGGTGCGCTTTTGTGCCAAGTGCTTTAGATTTATTTAGCACATTTTTGACCACATGCGGACTTTTGGCGTGATGTAAATGATTATATATATTACGACTCGCTAGCATAGCTATACTATGATGCGCCTCTTTTTACCGTGATGCATTAGCTTCTATTTTGATATTTTGGACCATATGTCGGCTTGTGTTTAGGATGTGCGAAAATATGACTTGTATTGTGTTATTATTATTAACATATTATATGTCGACTTGTGGTTAAGGGATGTAAATATATTATATCCCGTTTCCTCATACGATTTCTGTGTCATTTTACCTCGGCTGTATACCGCACTTTATTCTTGATGTTTTTGTCTCTATTTTAATCATGTTTTGTATTTGTATTTAAAGAAATATATTATATATTTGGAGCCTTTTCAGACTCAACTTTTTTGTGTAGGAGTATGTATTATGATGGAGCAGAGAGCCGTCTTCCTGCTTCATCATTCCTCCCCCCTGCCCGCTCTCCACACCTCTTGTCTGTGTGGGGGGCGGGGCCAGCCTGCAGTCAGCATTGGCTCCGCCTCTTTCACAGACTAGTGCAGCCGTTGTCCTGCTGCTGCTGCTAGGAACAAGGTGAGTATGTGGTGTTTATTTTTTTACTTTCTGTGAGGGGTACAATGTGGGCATATTACTGGGGGCACAATGTGGGCATATTACTGGGGAACAATGTGGGCATATTACTGGGGGCACAATGTGGGCATATTACTGGGGAACAATGTGGGCATATTACTGGGGTACAATGTGGGCATATTACTGGGGTACAATGTGGGCATATTACTGGGGGCACAATTTGGGCATATTACTGGGGGTACAAAGTGGGCATATTACTGGGGGCACAATGTGGGCATATTACTGGGGGCACAATGTGGGCATATTACTGGGGGCACAATAAGGGCATATTACTGGGGAACAATGTGGGCATATTACTGGGGTACAATGTGGGCATATTACTGGGGGCACAATGTGGGTATATTACTGGGGGGCACAATGTGGGCATATTACTGGGGGGCACAATGTGGGCATATTACTGGGGGGCACAATGTGGGCATATTACTGGGGGCACAATGAGGGCTTATTACTGGGGGGCACAATGAGGGCATATTACTGGGGGCACAATGAGGGCATATTACTGGGGGGCACAATGAGGGCATATTACTGGGGGCACAATGAGGGCATATTACTGGGGGGCACAATGAGGGCATATTACTGGGGGCACAATGTGGGCATATTACTGGGGGGCACAATGTGGGCATATTACTGGGGGCACAATGAGGGCTTATTACTGGGGGCACAATGAGGGCATATTACTGGGGGCACAATGAGGGCTTATTACTGGGGGGCACAATGAGGGCATATTACTGGGGGCACAATGAGGGCATATTACTGGGGGGCACAATGAGGGCATATTACTGGGGGCACAATGAGGGCATATTACTGGGGGGCACAATGAGGGCATATTACTGGGGGCACAATGAGGGCATATTACTGGGGGGCACAATGAGGGCATATTACTGGGGGAAAATGTGGGCATATTACTGGGGGCACAATGAGGGCATATTACTGGGGGGCACAATGAGGGCATATTACTGGGGGAACAATGTGGGCATATTACTGAGGGCACAATGTGGGAATATTACTGGGGGCACAATGTGGGAATATTACTGGTGGGCACAATATGGGCATATTACTGGGGGCACAATGAGGGAATATTACTGGGGGCACAATGAGGGCATATTACTGGGGGAACAATGTGGGCATATTACTGAGGGCACAATGTGGGAATATTACTGGGGGCACAATGTGGGAATATTACTGGTGGGCACAATATGGGCATATTACTGGGGGCACAATGTGGGCATATTACTGGGGGCACAATAAGGGGATATTACTGGGGGAACAGCTGGGCATAATTCTGTGAAGACACAATATGGGCATAAATACTGTGCGGTGGCCTGAAGGGGGAATAATTACTATGTGGCGGCATTAAGGGGACTGGGTGGGATTAGGTGTACAGTTATGTTTTGGGCGGAGTTAGAGGCGTGGCCTAGTGTTGCACAATGTTTGTTATAAAGTTGGTTGGTTTGTATCTCCTCTCCTATGTGAAGAAGCAGGTGGAAGACTCTCACTGGAGGTAATGAATGAGGCAGCACAGGGGGGGGGTATAACAGAGGCAGGCGGTCAGTCTGTCTGTCTGTGAGCAGACGGGGAGCAGCCCCCCAGCAGGCAGACAGGGACGTCATATGTAAGTGCCGGGATCTACAACCTTATCAATGGACCCGGCTACAAGTCGTCTTCATCTAAACCTCGGTGTTTGGTCTGAATTGGATGCAACAGACAAGTGTCCTGTGACCCCAGCAAAGGCGACCCGCAGCACAACCCCGCGCGCCCAGCATGCATGTGGAACCTGCATTCCCTGTAGTGTATAGCACACGCACAACATGTAGTACTTAGTGTAGGTTCTGTAGAGACGCACCGGCGGACGGGCACAAATAATCTAGTACAAAATGTATTTGCCAAGAATCTCATATTTACTAAATGAGCGCAGCTTTAGCAGAAGTAGATGCTCCTTAATAATTGTGTGTTGCATTGTGTGTTTTTGCTTTTAGGACTATGTTCTCATCACCGGCATCTCTGATGCAACCCATTATCTTATTGGCCTTGGAGCAGCTGCCTGACCCTGGTCTCTACAGCTTAGTTTTCGTCCACTTCATTTCCTAGGTCTTTTCCGTGCTGCGCTGTGGACCCACTAACTTGAATGGTCCATGATCCGAACGATATGGCAGAAGATAGGACACTTCCTATGTTTTGCGGAGCAGAGGTACGGATCGGAAGGGGGCTTTCAGGTCTGTGCATTTGCACCGCAAAAGATAGAATATGTCCTGTCTCTTGTCATATCTCACGTATCGCACGCCCTAAGTCAATGAGTCGGCAGCGCAGCGCGGAGTTCACATGGCCAGTGCCCAGGCATTGCAGACCGCTATTTGCGATCCGCATACGGTCGTGTGAATGAGCCCTTTCTGTGTTTTAGACTGTTGTGTCATCTTAGCTGCATGCGTTCCGGCATCTTCACAGATAAGTGCTAATTGCTTTTCGGTGACATTATTGTAATAACTTAATAAAGAGGAAATGCTAAAAATAAATACAACAATCTCGACAATGTTTTTACATCATTTAGAAATCACTATAAATAATGCGGTCACTTAATTACACAGGTTGCTGCGGTTCTGGAGAGGTCAGATATTTCTAGGTTATTTATTATTATGTGATGATTATTTCATAGATTATATTATGTTAACCCCTTCCGACCAGCGCCGTAATATTACAGCGCAGCGGAAGTGACTTGCCGTACAGCTACGGTGGGCTGATCGGACAGGTGCAGGAGCTGCGCCCACCTAATCAGCAGGAGGGGTCTGGCTCTTACTGTTAGCCGTGCCCTGCTGTATGCGCCGGCATCAGTGAAAACACCAATGCTGGCGCATTAAACCTAGCTGTGCCGCGGTCAGCGCTGACAGCAACATGTGCGATGTGTGTCGGGTCCCCCGTGGTGACGGGGACCCAATGGCTGGAAAGGCTGTGAGTTGCAGCCCCCTGTATTAGGCCTCATGCACACGACCGTATGTATTTTGCAGTCCGCAAAAAACGGATCCGCAAAAAGTACGGATGACATCCCGTATTTTGCGGAACTGAACAGCTGGCCCCTAATAGAAGAGTCCTATCCTTGTCCGTGATGCGGACAATAATAGGACATGTTCTATTTTTTTTTTGTAGACTGGAAATACAGACATACGGAAACGGAGTGGACACGGGGTTACTTCCTATTTTTTTGCGGACCCTTTGAATTGAATGGTTCCGTATACGGTCCGCAAAAAAAACAGAACGGACATGGGAAGAAAAAACTACCGTCTTTTTTTTTTCCGTTTTGCAGGCCGTTTTTTGCGTGCGGGCATGCTGGGAGTTGTAGTTTTGCAACAGCTGGAGACACACTGGTTGGGAAACACTGATCTAACCTGTCAGATGAAGGCCTCCTGCACACGAACGTTTTTTTACACGGTCCGCAAAAACGGGGTCCGTAGGTCCGTGATCCGTGCCCGTTTTTTCTTCCGTGGGTCTTCCGTGATTTTTGGAGGATCCACGGACATGAAAAATGAAAAAAAAATCGAAGTCAAGTTTGCCATTGAAATAATAGGAAAAAACGGACACGGATCACGGACACGGATCACGGACACGGATGACAATCTTGTGTGCATCCGTGATTTTCACGGACCCATTGACTTGAATGGGCCCGTGAACCGTTGGCCGTGAAAAAAATAGGACAGGTCATATTTTTTTCACGGCCAGGAAACACGGCTCACGGATGCGGCTGCCAAACGGTGCAGTTTCCGATTTTTCCACGGACCCATTGAAAGTCAATGGGTCCGCAAAAAAAACGGAAAACGGCACAACGGCCACGGGTGCACACAACGGTCGTGTGCAGGAGGCCTTACGCTGTAAAAATAAATGCATAAAAACTTTGCCAGAACAGTCATTTATTGTCACCTCACCCTACAAAATGCATAAGGCCTCGTGCACATGACCGTATGTATTTTGCGGTCTGCAAAAAAACTGATCCGCAAAAAATACGGACGGCGTCCGTGTGCATTCCGTATTTTGCTGAACGGAACAGCTGGCCCCTAATAGAACAGTACTATCCTTGTCCGTAATGCGGACAATAATAGGACATGTTTTTTTTTTTTGCAGAACGGAAATACGGACATACGGAAACGGAATGCACATGGAGTAACTTCCGTTTTTTTTGAGGACCCATTGAAATGAATGGTTCCGTATACGGTCCGCAAAAAAAATTGGAACGGACACCTATACCTCCTATAGATGGCGGTGCGGCCTGTGATCGCCATCAGCGTATCTACCTCCTATAGACGGCAGTGCGGCCTGTGATCGCCATCAGCGTATCTACCTCCTATAGACGGCGGTGCGGCCTGTGATCGCCGTCAGTGTATTTACCCCCTATAGACGGCGGTGCGGTCTGTGATCACTGTCAGTGTATCTACCTCCTATAGACGGCGGTGCGGCCTGTGATCGCCGTCAGCGTATCTACCTCCTATAGACGGCGGTGCGGCCTGTGATCGCCGTCAGTGTATCTACCTCCTATAGACGGCGGTGCAGCCTGTGATCACTGTCAGTGTATCTACCTCCTATAGACGGCGGTGCGGCCTGTGATCACTGTCAGTGTATCTACCTCCTATAGAGGGCGGTGCGGCCTGTGATCGCCGTCAGTGTATCTACCTCCTATAGACGGCGGTGCGGCCTGTGATCGCCGTCAGCGTATCTACCTCCTATAGACGGTGGTGCAGCCTGTGATCACCGTCAGTGTATCTACCTCCTATAGACGGCGGT
The DNA here is from genome assembly GCF_014858855.1 of Bufo gargarizans. NCBI lineage: Eukaryota > Metazoa > Chordata > Amphibia > Anura > Bufonidae > Bufo > Bufo gargarizans. Next base: position 51,946,745 of record NC_058088.1, read on the forward strand.
GCGGCCTGTGATCACTGTCAGTGTATCTACCTCCTATAGACGGCGGTGCAGCCTGTGATCACTGTCAGTGTATCTACCCCCTATAGACGGCGGAGCGGCCTGTGATCACTGTCAGTGTATCTACCTCCTATAGACGGCGGTGCGGCCTGTGATCGCCGTCAGTGTATCTACCTCCTATAGACGGCGGTGCGGCCTGTGATCACCATCAGTGTATCTACCTCCTATAGACGGCGGTGCAGCCTGTGATCGCTGTCAGTGTATCTACCTCCTATAGACGGCGGTGCGGCCTGGGATCACTGTCAGTGTATCTACCTCCTATAGACGGCGGTACGGCCTGTGATCGCTGTCAGTGTATCTACCTCCTATAGATGGCGGTGCGGCCTGTGATCCCTGTCAGTGTATCTACCTCCTATAGATGGCGGTGCGGCCTGTGATCCCTGTCAGCGTATCTACCTCCTATAGACGGCGGTGCGGCCTGTGATCGCCGTCAGTGTATCTACCTACTATAGACAGCGGTGCAGCCTGTGATTACTGTCAGTGTATCTACCTCCTATAGACGGCGGTGCGGCCTGTGATCGCTGTCAGTGTATCTACCTCCTATAGACGGCGGTGCGGCCTGTGATCACCGTCAGTGTATCTACCTCCTATAGACAGCGGTGCGGCCTGTGATCGCCATCAGTGTATCTACCTCCTATAGACGGCGGTGCGGCCTGTGATCACTGTCAGCGTATCTACCTCCTATAGACAGCGGTGCGGCCTGTGATTACTGTCAGTGTATCTACCTCATATAGACGGCGGTGCGGCCTGTGATTGCCGTCAGTGTATCTACCTCCTATAGACGGCGGTGCGGCCTGTGATCACTGTCAGTGTATCTACCTCCTATAGACGGCGGTGCGGCCTGTGATCGCTGTCAGTGTACCTACCTCCTATAGACGGCGGTGCAGCCTGTGATCACCGTCAGTGTATCTACCTCCTATAGACGGCGGTGCGGCCTGTGTTCACTGTCAGTGTATCTACCTCCTATAGACGGCGGTGCGGCCTGTGGTTACTGTCAGTGTATCCACCTCCTATAGATGGCGGTGCGGCCTGTGATCGCTGTCAGTGTATCTACCTCCTATAGACGGCGGTGCGGCCTGTGATCGCTGTCAGTGTATCTACCTCCTATAGACGGCGGTGCAGCCTGTGATCACTGTCAGTGTATCTACCTCCTATAGACGGCGGTGCGGCCTGTGATCGCTGTCAGTGTATCTACCTCCTATAGACGGCGGTGCGGCCTGTGATCACTGTCAGTGTATCTACCTCCTATAGACGGTGGTGCGGCCTGTGGTCGCTGTCAGTGTATCTACCTCCTATAGACGGCGGTGCGGCCTGTGATCACTGTCAGCGTATCTACCTCCTATAGACGGCGGTGCAGCCTGTGATCACTGTCAGTGTATCTACCTCCTATAGACGGCGGTGCGGCCTGTGATCACTGTCAGTGTATCTACCTCCTATAGACGGCGGTGCGGCCTGTGATCACTGTCAGTGTATCTACCTCCTATAGACGGCGGTGCGGCCTGTGATCGCCGTCAGTGTATCTACCTCCTATAGACAGCGGTGCGGCCTGTGATCGCTGTCAGTGTATCTTCCTCCTATAGACGGCGGTGCGGCCTGTGATCGCCGTCAGTGTATCTACCTCCTATAGACAGCGGTGCGGCCTGTGATCGCTGTCAGTGTATCCACCTCCTATAGACGGCGGTGCGGCCTGTGATCACTGTCAGTGTATCTACCTCCTATAGATGGCGGTGCGGCCTGTGATCACCGTCAGTGTATCTACCTCCTATAGACAGCGGTGCGGCCTGTGATCACTGTCAGTGTATCTACCTCCTATAGACGGCGGTGCGGCCTGTGATCACTGTCAGTGTATCTACTTCCTATAGACAGCGGTGCGGCCTGTGATCACTGTCAGTGTATCTACCTCCTCCTATAGAGGGCAGTGCGGCCTGTGATCACTGTCAGTGTATCTACCTCCTATAGACGGCGGTGCAGCCTGTGATCACCATCAGTGTATCTACCTCCTATAGACGGCGGTGCGGCCTGTGATCACTGTCAGTGTATCTACCTCCTATAGACGGCGGTGCGGCCTGTGATCGCCGTCAGTGTATCTACCTCCTATAGACAGCGGTGCGGCCTGTGATCACTGTCAGTGTATCTACTTCCTATAGACAGCGGTGCGGCCTGTGATCACTGTCAGTGTATCTACCTCCTCCTATAGAGGGCAGTGCGGCCTGTGATCACTGTCAGTGTATCTACCTCCTATAGACGGCGGTGCGGCCTGTGATCACTGTCAGTGTATCTACCTCCTATAGACGGCGGTGTGGCCTGTGATCGCCGTCAGTGTATCTACCTCCTATAGACGGCAGTGCGGCCTGTAATCACTGTCAGTGTATCTACCTCCTATAGACGGCGGTGCGGCCTGTGATCGCCGTCAGTGTATCTACCTCCTATAGACGGCGGTGCAGCCTGTGATTACTGTCAGTGTATCTACCTCCTATAGACGGCGGTGCGGCCTGTGATCACTGTCAGTGTATCTACCTCCTATAGACGGCGGTGCGGCCTGTGATCGCCGTCAGTGTATCCACCTCCTATAGACGGCGGTGCGGCCTGTGATCGCCGTCAGTGTATCTACCACCTATAGACGGCGGTGCAGCCTGTGATCACTGTCAGTGTATCTACCTCCTATAGACGGCGGTGCGGCCTGTGATCTCTGTCAGTGTATCTACCTCCTATAGACGGCGGTGCGGCCTGTGATCACTGTCGTGTATCTATCTCCTATAGACGGCGGTGCGGCCTGTGATCACTGTCAGTGTATCTACCTCCTATAGATGGCGGTGCGGCCTGTGATCACTGTCAGTGCATCTACCTCCTATAGACGGCGGTGCGGCCTGTGATCACTGTCAGTGTATCTACCTCCTATAGACGGCGGTGCGGTCTGTGATCACTGTCAGTGTATCTACCTCCTATAGACGGCGGTGCGGCCTGTGATCACTGTCAGTGTATCTACCTCCTATAGACGGCAGTGCGTCCTGTGATCACTGTCAGTGTATCTACCTCCTATAGACGGCGGTGCGGCCTGTGATCGCTGTCAGTGTATCTACCTCCTATAGACGGCGGTGCGGCCTGTGATCGCCGTCAGCGTATCTACCTCCTATAGACGGCGGTGCGGCCTGTGATCGCTGTCAGTGTATCTACCTCCTATAGACGGCGGTGCGGCCTGTGATCGCTGTCAGTGTATCTACCTCCTATAGACGGCGGTGCGGCCTGTGATCGCTGTCAGTGTATCTACCTCCTATAGACGGCGGTGCGGCCTGTGATAACTGTCAGTGTATCTACCTCCTATAGACGGCGGTGCGGTCTGTGATCGCTGTCAGTGTATCTACCTCCTATAGACGGCGGTGCGGCCTGTGATCGCTGTCAGTGTATCTACCTCCTATAGATGGCGGTGCGGTCTGTGATCACTGTCAGTGTATCTACCTCCTATAGACGGCGGTGCGGCCTGTGATCGCCGTCAGTGTATCTACCTCCTATAGACGTCGGTGCGGCCTGTGATCACTGTCAGTGTATCTACCTCCTATAGACGGCAGTGCGGCCTGTGATCGCCGTCAGTGTATCTACCTCCTATAGGCGGCGGTGCGGCCTGTGATCGCTGTCAGTGTATCTACCTCCTATAGACGGCGGTGCAGCCTGTGATCGCCGTCAGTGTATCTACCTCCTATAGACGGCGGTGCGGTCTGTGATCACTGTCAGTGTATCTACCTCCTATAAACGGCGGTGCGGCCTGTGATCGCTGTCAGTGTATCTACCTCTTATAGACGGCGATGCGGCCTGTGATCACTGTCAGTGTATCTACCTCCTATAGACGGCGGTGCGGCCTGTGATCACCATCAGTGTATCTACCTCCTATAGACGGCGGTGCGGCCTGTGATCGCCGTCAGTGTATCTACCTCCTATAGACGGCGGTGCGGCCTGTGATCACTGTCAGTGTATCTACCTCCTATAGACGGCGGTGCGGCCTGTGATCACTGTCAGTGTATCTACCTCCTATAGACGGCGGTGCGGCCTGTGATCGCCGTCAGTGTATCTACCTCCTATAGACGGCGGTGCGGCCTGTGATCACCGTCAGTGTATCTACCTCCTATAGACGGCAGTGCGGTCTGTGATCACCGTCAGTGTATCTACCTCCTATAGACGGCGGTGCGGCCTGTGATCGCCGTCAGCGTATCTACCTCCTATAGACGGCGGTGCGGCCTGTGATCGCTGTCAGTGTATCTACCTCCTATAGACGGCGGTGAGGCCTGTGATAACTGTCAGTGTATCTACCTCCTATAGACGGCGGTGCGGTCTGTGATCGCTGTCAGTGTATCTACCTCCTATAGACGGCGGTGCGGCCTGTGATCGCTGTCAGTGTATCTACCTCCTATAGATGGCGGTGCGGTCTGTGATCACTGTCAGTGTATCTACCTCCTATAGACGGCGGTGCGGCCTGTGATCGCCGTCAGTGTATCTACCTCCTATAGACGTCGGTGCGGCCTGTGATCACTGTCAGTGTATCTACCTCCTATAGACGGCAGTGCGGCCTGTGATCGCCGTCAGTGTATCTACCTCCTATAGGCGGCGGTGCGGCCTGTGATCGCTGTCAGTGTATCTACCTCCTATAGACGGCGGTGCAGCCTGTGATCGCCGTCAGTGTATCTACCTCCTATAGACGGCGGTGCGGTCTGTGATCACTGTCAGTGTATCTACCTCCTATAAACGGCGGTGCGGCCTGTGATCGCTGTCAGTGTATCTACCTCTTATAGACGGCGATGCGGCCTGTGATCACTGTCAGTGTATCTACCTCCTATAGACGGCGGTGCGGCCTGTGATCACCATCAGTGTATCTACCTCCTATAGACGGCGGTGCGGCCTGTGATCGCCGTCAGTGTATCTACCTCCTATAGACGGCGGTGCGGCCTGTGATCACTGTCAGTGTATCTACCTCCTATAGACGGCGGTGCGGCCTGTGATCACTGTCAGTGTATCTACCTCCTATAGACGGCGGTGCGGCCTGTGATCGCCGTCAGTGTATCTACCTCCTATAGACGGCGGTGCGGCCTGTGATCACCGTCAGTGTATCTACCTCCTATAGACGGCAGTGCAGTCTGTGATCACCGTCAGTGTATCTACCTCCTATAGACGGCGGTGCGGCCTGTGATCGCCGTCAGCGTATCTACCTCCTATAGACGGCGGTGCGGCCTGTGATCGCTGTCAGTGTATCTACCTCCTATAGACGGCAGTGCGGCCTGTGATCACCGTCAGTGTATCTACCTCCTATAGACGGCAGTGCGGTCTGTGATCACCGTCAGTGTATCTACCTCCTATAGACGGCGGTGCGGCCTGTGATCGCTGTCAGTGTATCTACCTCCTATAGACGGCGGTGCGGCCTGTGATCGCTGTCGGTGTATCTACCTCCTATAGACGGCGGTGCGGCCTGTGATCGCCGTCAGTGTATCTGCCTCCTATAGACAGCGGTGCGGCCTGTGGTCACTGTCAGTGTATCTACCTCCTATAGACGGCGGTGCGGCCTGTGATCACTGTCAGTGTATCTACCTCCTATAGACGGCGGTGCGGCCTGTGATCACTGTCAGTGTATCTACCTCCTATAGAGGGCGGTGCGGCCTGTGATCGCCGTCAGTGTATCTACCTCCTATAGACGGCGGTGCGGCCTGTGATCGCCGTCAGCGTATCTACCTCCTATAGACGGCGGTGCGGCCTGTGATCGCTGTCAGTGTATCTACCTCCTATAGACGGCGGTGCGGCCTGTGATCACTGTCAGTGTATCTTCCTCCTATAGACGGTGGTGCAGCCTGTGATCACCGTCAGTGTATCTACCTCCTATAGACGGCGGTGCGGCCTGTGATCACTGTCAGTGTATCTACCTCCTATAGACAGCGGTGCGGCCTGTGATCACTGTCAGTGTATCTACCTCCTATAGACGGCGGTGCGGCCTGTGATTGCTGTCAGTGTATCTACCTCCTATAGACGGCGGTGCGGCCTGTGATCACCGTCAGTGTATCTACCTCCTATAGACGGCGGTGCAGCCTGTGATCACTGTCAGTGTATCTACCTCCTATAGACGGCGGTGCGGCCTGTGATCACTGTCAGTGTATCTACCTCCTATAGATGGCGGTGCGGCCTGTGATCACTGTCAGTGTATCTACCTCCTATAGATGGCGGTGCGGCCTGTGATCACTGTCAGTGTATCTACCTCCTATAGACGGCGGTGCGGCCTGTGATCACTGTCAGTGTATCTACCTCCTATAGACGGCGGTGCGGCCTGTGATCACTGTCAGTGTATCTACCTCCTATAGACGGCGGTGCGGCCTGTGATCACTGTCAGTGTATCTACCTCCTATAGACGGCGGTGCGGCCTGTGATCACTGTCAGTGTATCTACCTCCTATAGACGCGGTGCAGCCTGTGATTACTGTCAGTGTATCTACCTCCTATAGACGGCGGTGCGGCCTGTGATCGCTGTCAGTGTATCTACCCCCTATAGACGGCAGAGCGGCCTGTGATCGCCGTCAGTGTATCTACCTCCTATAGACGGTAGTGGGGCCTGTGATCACTGTCAGTGTATCTACCTCCTATAGACGGCGGTGCGGCCTGTGATCACTGTCAGTGTATCTACCTCCTATAGACGGCGGTGCGGCCTGTGATCACTGTCAGTGTATCTACCTCCTATAGACGGCGGTGCGGCCTGTGATTGCTGTCAGTGTATCTACCTCCTATAGACGGCGGTGCGGCCTGTGATCACCGTCAGTGTATCTACCTCCTATAGACGACGGTGCGGCCTGTGATCACTGTCAGTGTATCTACCTCCTATAGACGGCGGTGCGGCCTGTGATCGCCGTCAGTGTATCTACCTCCTATAGACGGCGGTGCGGCCTGTGATCGCCGTCAGTGTATCTACCTCCTATAGACGGCGGTGCGGCCTGTGATCGCCGTCAGTGTATCCACCTCCTATAGACGGCGGTGCGGCCTGTGGTCGCCGTCAGTGTATCTACCTCCTATAGACGGCGGTGCGGCCTGTGATCGCCGTCAGTGTATCTACCTCCTGTAGACGGCGGTGCGGCCTGTGATCGCCGTCAGTGTATCTACCTCCTATAGACGGCGGTGCGGCCTGTGATCGCCGTCAGTGTATCTACCTCCTATAGACGGCGGTGCGGCCTGTGATCACTGTCAGTGTATCTACCTCCTATAGACGGCGGTGCGGCCTGTGATCGCCGTCAGTGTATCTACCTCCTATAGACAGCGGTGCGGCCTGTGATCACCGTCAGTGTATCTACCTCCTATAGACGGCGGTGCGGCCTGTGATCGCCGTCAGTGTATCTACCTCCTATAGACGGCGGTGCGGCCTGTGATCGCTGTCAGTGTATCTACCTCCTATAGACGGCAGTGCGGTCTGTGATCACTGTCAGTGTATCTACCTCCTATAGACGGCGGTGCGGCCTGTGATCGCCGTCAGTGTATCTACCTCCTATAGACGGCGGTGCGGCCTGTGATCGCCGTCAGTGTATCTACCTCCTATAGACGGCGGTGCGGCCTGTGATCACTGTCAGTGTATCTACCTCCTATAGACGGCGGTGCGGCCTGTGATCGCCGTCAGTGTATCTACCTCCTATAGACAGCGGTGCGGCCTGTGATCACTGTCAGTGTATCTACCTCCTATAGACGGCGGTGCGGCCTGTGATCGCCGTCAGTGTATCTACCTCCTATAGACGGTAGTGGGGCCTGTGATCACTGTCAGTGTATCTACCTCCTATAGACGGCGGTGCGGCCTGTGATCACTGTCAGTGTATCTACCTCCTATAGACGGCGGTGCGGCCTGTGATCACTGTCAGTGTATCTACCTCCTATAGACGGCGGTGCGGCCTGTGATTGCTGTCAGTGTATCTACCTCCTATAGACGGCGGTGCGGCCTGTGATCACCGTCAGTGTATCTACCTCCTATAGACGACGGTGCGGCCTGTGATCACTGTCAGTGTATCTACCTCCTATAGACGGCGGTGCGGCCTGTGATCGCCGTCAGTGTATCTACCTCCTATAGACGGCGGTGCGGCCTGTGATCGCCGTCAGTGTATCTACCTCCTATAGACGGCGGTGCGGCCTGTGATCGCTGTCAGTGTATCTACCTCCTATAGATGGCGGTGCGGCCTGTGATCGCTGTCAGTGTATCTACCTCCTATAGACGGCAGTGCGGCCTGTGATCACTGTCAGTGTATCTACCTCCTATAGACGGCGGTGCGGCCTGTGATCGCGGTCAGTGTATCTACCTCCTATAGACGGCGGTGCGGCCTGTGATCGCCGTCAGTGTATCTACCTCCTATAGACGGCGGTGCGGCCTGTAATCGCCGTCAGTGTATCTACCTCCTATAGACGGTGGTGCGGCCTGTGATCGCCGTCAGTGTATCTACCTCCTATAGACGGCGGTGCGGCCTGTGTTCGCCGTCAGTGTATCCACCTCCTATAGACGGCGGTGCGGCCTGTGATCGCTGTCAGTGTATCCACCTCCTATAGACGGCGGTGCGGCCTGTGATCACTGTCAGTGTATCCACCTCCTATAGACGGCGGTGCGGCCTGTGATCGCCGTCAGTGTATCTACCTCCTATAGACGGCAGTGCGGCCTGTAATCGCCGTCAGTGTATCTACCTCCTATAGATGGCGGTGCGGCCTGTGATCGCCGTCAGTGTATCTACCTCCTATAGACGGCAGTGCGGCCTGTAATCGCCGTCAGTGTATCTACCTCCTATAGATGGCGGTGCGGCCTGTGATCGCCGTCAGTGTATCCACCTCCTATAGACGGTGGTGCGGCATGTGGTCACTGTCAGTGTATCTACCTCCTATAGACGGCGGTGCGGCCTGTGATCGCCGTCAGTGTATCCACCTCCTATAGACGGCGATGCGGCCTGTGATCGCCGTCAGTGTATCCTCCTCCTATAGACGGCGGTGCGGCCTGTGATCACTGTCAGTGTATCTACCTCCTATAGACGGCGGTGCGGCCTGTGATCGCCGTCAGTGTATCTACCTCCTATAGACGGCGGTGCGGCCTGTGATCACTGTCAGTGTATCCACCTCCTATAGACGGCGGTGCGGCCTGTGATCGCCGTCAGTGTATCCACCTCCTATAGACATTTATAGGGGGGCACTCTGGACCCTGCACCTGACTGCTGTGATCTCTTGAACATCCACTACTCGGTCTTTATACGGTATTTCAGTGATAATTGTTTATACCGTACTTTGGCGCACATTATTGCTGCCAGCGCTGTCAGGGGCCCTTTAAATGCCGTCTGGAATTTTCGTTAATAACCTGCTCTTATAATGACTTTTCAGCCGCCTCCATTTCTTTTCTCTCCTAATTAATCTCAGGCACTTTAAGCGGCGAGGATATGATTCACCAGATCGTCAGTCCCGTTTTTTTTCTTTTATCATAAATTTGAAGTCGTCATCTTGGATTTGGCCGCCATTGAAAAATCTAATTTGACACTTTTAATATGAGGCTCATAATGGTGTTTAAAGCTGAACTCCGGCTCCGCTAATTCTATTAGACTGAGGAGAAAGCAAATGGCAGCAGATTAATTAATCATTTTGTCAACTTCTCCTCTCAGGCCGAGTCAATATAGATTTGAATAAGTAAAAGGCGACTGACCCGGCGTCCTGCGCTCCGATCTGAACGCCGCGCGCACGTCGCCGGCCGGAAAGTTATAAAGGATTAAAGGAACTTTACTAAATAAATTGAATTTTGTATCTAATGAATTTAAAGTCTGTAGAAATGTAGAAGGCGAATCCTTCTGGTCCCATCTCCTGCTGATGCGGCGTTATCACCAGGAACATCAGTTTCGATCAGCGGCAGCGCGGACTAATGCGCAGTGACGGTTCAGATCCGTGCGCGAGCGCAGGCAACGTCTAAGGGATGGAGGAATGTTTAACACAGAAAGGAATAAATAACAAATCTATGGAAAAACATAACTAAATAAAAGAGGTAAAAAAACAAGGGGTTAACGGACCCCAATCAGCTAATGGCACCAACCGGTCAACATGGAGGTGAGTGATAGTACAAGGGTGTGCTAGTCTGGAGAGAGAATGCAGGCTGAGAGTCCACAGCAGCACAGAGGATTTCAGGAGAGGAGTGTGCTGATCTTGTGGGAGGTCACAGGATGAGAGTTACATAGTGGAAGGAGCAGGGTCCTCCCAGCAGCACAGAGGATTTCAGGAGAGGAGTGTGCTGATCCTGTGGAGGTGACATGGTGAGAGTTACATAGTAGAAGGAGCAGGGTCCCAGCAGCACAGAGGATTTCAGGAGAGGAGTGCGCTGATCTTGTGGGAGGTCACAGGATGAGAATTACATAGTTCAAGGAGCAGGTTCACCAGCAGCACAGAGGATTTCAGGAGAGGAGTGTGCTGATCCTGTGGAGGTCACAGGATGAGAATTACATAGGGGAAGGAGCAGGGTCCCAGTAGCACAGAGGATTTCAGGAGAGCAGTGTGCTGATCTTGTGGGAGGTCACAGGATGAGAGTTACATAGTTGAAGGAGCAGGGTCCTCCCAGCAGCACAGAGGATTTCAGGAGAGGAGTGTGCTGATCTTGTGGGAGGTCACAGGGTGAGATTTACATAGTGGAAGGAGCAGGGTCCCGGCAGCACAGAGGATTTCAGGAGAGGAGTGTGCTGATCCTGTGGAGGTGACATGGTGAGAGTTACATAGTAGAAGGAGCAGGGTCCCAGCAGCACAGAGGATTTCAGGAGAGGAGTGCGCTAATCTTGTGGGAGGTCACAGGATGAGAATTACATAGTTCAAGGAGCAGGTTCACCAGCAGCACAGAGGATTTCAGGAGAGGAGTGCGCTGATCTTGTGGGAGGTCACAGGGTGAGAGTTACATAGTTGAAGGAGCAGGGTCCTCCCAGCAGCACAGAGGATTTCAGGAGAGGAGTGTGCTGATCTTGTGGGAGGTCACAGGGTGAGAGTTACATAGTGGAAGAAGCAGGGTCCTCAGCAGCACAGAGTATTTCAGGAGAGGAGTGTGCTGATCTTGTGGGAGGTCACAGGGTGAGATTTACATAGTGGAAGGAGCAGGGTCCCCAGCCGCACAGAGTATTTCAGGATAGGAGTATGCTGATCTTGTGGAGGTCACAGGATGAGAGTTACATAGTGGAAGGAACAGTGCCCCCAACAGCACAGAGGATTTCAGGAGAGGAGTGTGCTGATCTTGTGGGAGGTCACAGGATGAGAATTACATAGTGGAAGGAGCAGGGTCCTCCCAGCAGCACAGAGGATTTCAGGAGAGGCGTGTGCTGATCTTGTGGGAGGTCACAGGATGAGAGTTACATAGTGGAAGGAGCAGGGTCCCAGCAGCACAGAGGATTTCAGGAGAGGAGTGTGCTGATCTTGTTGTGGCCAGTGATGATGGATATTACATATGCTCCTACATTACAATGTATCTAAGTTTATAAATATGTATTTCCTCTTTATTGCAGCAATGCGGTGCAGACACTCGGGGGTTGTCAGAGGCCAGGATGTACAGACAGTTGTCACCGGCGCTCTCCTATAGACTAGTGGGGCGCAGCTCTAATTGTAATTGATCATTAACAGCCACTTAGATGGATGGGCCCGGCTGATTGATAAAAGCTGCTGCAGGTAATTACCTGGGGCCATTATTCTCCTCAGATTGGATGGCGCTCCGGATTTTTCATGCCAGCTTTCAATTAGGGTATAAACTTTGCCTCCATATTTCATGGCGTTTATAGTCTTATTTCGCCGTCCGCCGCTGTAATCTGATGAACCACAAAGTCTCCGCTGTTTTATTGGAGGAGTCCTGCAGATAAAACCCTCTTGTTGCTTTCATCCTTCTTCTTTTGCGTCTGATGTTTCGTCTACAGGAGATTAAAAGAAAGGTTCCGCCGGTCAAGGACGACTGACAGCTCCGTTATTCTAAGGAGACGACTTGTTGATAGGAGCCGGTTCGTGTAACGGCCCCGGGCGGAGGATGATGGATTCACCCATCACTCTGTTCTACATTCCACGTCTGCGCGGCGAATGCACTAAATAAATAACGTGAAGTCCATTGCGCTCGGCGCCATTGTGTGACGTTATATATTAGAGGCGATATTTTTCTCCAAACAGCCAATAGATCTTAAGCATTTATAAAGAGAGAGAGGGGAGACCTAAAAACCTGGCGCCCCCCAAACTGCTTCTATATGAGCAACGTAAAAACGGGTCTGCCTGACGGCGCGCATCATTTCCTGCAGCAAGTGACCTCCTAACTACTGCAAAATATCCAACCCCTCCGAATTGTGGAATACGTCCCGCTAGTAGAGCGCAGCTAAAGCCCTCTTACAGGTGTGTTCACATGTAGCAGTCACGACACCGTTTTTTTTCATTAACGAACAGTTTTTGGCCTTTTTGTGCAACAATTTGTCATACAGGCTTATTTACACTGTCCTTACCACTTGGGGGCGCCGAAGTCCCTGACAAAGTTACTAACTTTACACCATGAAGAAGGTGGAAAAGAGGAGTGAAAACTGCGCCAGTCACGGGCTATCAGTCAGGGCGTCGTTTTTACTCCAGGCGCACGGACTACAATAGCCCAATCCTCCAGTAGCGCAGGGGGAGTCAAAGACCAGCGGAAAAAGTCCCTCTTTGTAAATTACCCCCATAGACTGTGATCCTGAACATTGGCGCTCACTGGAGATGATGTTTACCCCTGTCCTACAACAATTCCCCACCATTTTCCAGATCTCTGCTTGCTGTCAGTGAACATATTTGTTTCAGTTCAGGGGCAGTAAACCTGTACATAGTGCTGCTCTGAGCTGAGAAGTGGATTCAGTTGGGGGTCTTTTATTAAAGAGCAGCTTTTTACACCGGTTTATGAGTTTGCCCATTTGTTATCGGAGGAAGCGCCTAATTTATGATGATGCACAAACTGTACACCTGGAGTAAAAACAAAGCAGCTTCTGACTGACAGCACCCTGACTGACAGCACCCTGACCGACAGCACCCTGATCGACAGCACCCTGACCGACAGCTCCTGACTGATAGCTCCTGACTGACAGCCCCCTGACTGATAGCTCCTGACTGACAGCCCCCTGACTGATAGCTCCTGACTGACAGCCCCCTGACTGATAGCTCCTGACTGACAGCCCCCTGACTGATAGCTCCTGACCGACAGCCCCCTGACTGATAGCTCCTGACTGACAGCCCCCTTACTGATAGCTCCTGACCGACAGCCCCCTGACTGATAGCTCCTGACTGACAGCCCCTGACTGATAGCTCCTGACTGACAGCCCCCTGACTGACACCCCCTGACTGACAGCCCCCTGACTGACAGCACCCTGACTAACAGCACCCTGACTGACAGCACCCTGACCGACAGCACCCTGATCGACAGCACCCTGACCGACAGCTCTTGACTGATAGCTCCTGACTGACAGCCCCCTGACTGATAGCTCCTGACCGACAGCCCCCTGACTGATAGCTCCAGACTGACAGCCCCCTGACTGACAGCCCGCTGACTGATAGCTCCTGACCGACAGCCCCCTGACTGATAGCTCCTGACTGATAGCTCCTGACTGACAGCCCCCTGACTGATAGCTCCTGACTGACAGCCCCCTGACTGACAGCCCCCTGACTGACAGCCCCCTGACTGACAGCCCCCTGACTGATAGCTCCTGACCGACAGCCCCCTGACTGATAGCTCCTGACTAACAGCCCCCTGACTGATAGCTCCTGACCGACAGCCCCCTGACTGATAGCTCCTGACTGACAGCCCCCTGACTGATAGCTCCTGACTGACAGCCCCCTGACTGATAGCTCCTGACTGACAGCCCCCTGACTGACACCCCCTGACTGACAGCCCCCTGACTGATGGCTCCTGACTGACAGCCCCCTGACTGATGGCTCCTGACTGACAGCCCCCAGACTGATGGCTCCTGACTGACAGCACCCTGACTGACAGCACCCTGACTAACAGCACCCTGACTGACAGCTCCTGATTGATAGCTCCTAAATGACAGCCCCCTGACTGACAGCTCCTGATTGATAGCTCCTAAATGACAGCCCCCTGACTGACAGCCTCCTGACTGACAGCCCCCTGACTGATAGCCCCCTGACTGACAGCACCCTGACTGACAGCTCCTGATTGATAGCTCCTAAATGACAGCCCCCTGACTGACAGCTCCTGATTGATAGCTCCTAAATGACAGCCCTCTGACTTACAGCCTCCTGACTGACAGCCCCCTGACTGACAGCTCCTTATTGATAGCTCCTGACTGATAGCCCCATGACTGATAGCTCCTGACTGATAGCTCCTGACTGATAGCTCCTGACAGTTCCTGACTGATAGCTCCTGACTGATAGCTCCTGACTGGTCCTGACTGATAGCTCCTGACTGGTCCTGACTGATAGCTCCTGACTGATAGCTCCTGACTGATAGCTCCTGACAGTTCCTGACTGATAGCTCCTGACTGGTCCTGACTGATACCTCCTGACTGATAGCTCCTGACTGACAGCCCCCTGACTGATAGCTCCTGACCGACAGTTCCTGACTGATAGCTCCTGACTGACAGCTCCCTGACTGACAGCCCCCTGACTGACAGCCCCCTGACTGACAGCCCCCTGACTGACAGCCCCCTGACTGACAGCCCCCTGACTGACAGCCCCCTGACTGATAGCTCCTGACTAACAGCCCCCTGACTGATAGCTCCTGACTAACAGCCCCCTGACTGATAGCTCCTGACTAACAGCCCCCTGACTGATAGCTCCTGACCGACAGCCCCCTGACTGATAGCTCCTGACTGACAGCCCCCTGACTGATAGCTCCTGACTGACAGCCCCCTGACTGACACCCCCTGACTGACAGCCCCCTGACTGATGGCTCCTGACTGACAGCCCCCTGACTGATAGCTCCTGACTGACAGCCCCCAGACTGATAGCTCCTGACTGACAGCACCCTGACTGACAGCACCCTGACTGACAGCTCCTGATTGATAGCTCCTAAATGACAGCCCCCTGACTGACAGCTCCTGATTGATAGCTCCTAAATGACAGCCCCCTGACTGACAGCCTCCTGACTGACAGCCCCCTGACTGACAGCTCCTGATTGATAGCTCCTAAATGACAGCCCTCTGACTGACAGCTCCTGATTGATAGCTCCTAAATGACAGCCCCCTGACTGACAGCCTCCTGACTGACAGCCCCCTGACTGACAGCCCCCTGACTGACAGCTCCTTATTGATAGCTCCTGACTGATAGCCCCATGACTGATAGCTCCTGACTGATAGCTCCTGACTGATAGCTCCTGACAGTTCCTGACTGATAGCTCCTGACTGATAGCTCCTGACCGACAGCCCCCTGACTGATAGCTCCTGACTGACAGCCCCCTGACTGATAGCTCCTGACCGACAGCCCCCTGACTGATAGCTCCTGACCGACAGCCCCCTGACTGATAGCTCCTGACCGACAGCCCCCTGACTGATAGCTCCTGACCGACAGCCCCCTGACTGATACCTCCTGACCGACAGCCCCCTGACTGATACCTCCTGACTGACAGCCCCCTGACTGATAGCTCCTGACTGACAGCCCCCTGACTGACACCCCCTGACTGACAGCCCCCTGACTGATGGCTCCTGACTGACAGCCCCCTGACTGATAGCTCCTGACTGACAGCCCCCTGACTGATAGCTCCTGACTGACAGCACCCTGACTAACAGCACCCTGACTGACAGCACCCTGACCGACAGCACCCTGATCGACAGCACCCTGACCGACAGCTCCTGACTGATAGCTCCTGACTGACAGCCCCCTGACTGATACCTCCTGACTGATAGCTCCTGACTGACAGCCCCCTGACTGATAGCTCCTGACTGACAGCCCCCTGACTGATAGCTCCTGACCGACAGTTCCTGACTGATAGCTCCTGACTGACAGCCCCCTGACTGATACCTCCTGACTGATAGCTCCTGACTGACAGCCCCCTGACTGATAGCTCCTGACTGACAGCCCCCTGACTGATAGCTCCTGACCGACAGTTCCTGACTGATAGCTCCTGACTGATAGCTCCTGACTGACAGCCCCCTGACTGATAGCTCCTGACCGACAGTTCCTGACTGATAGCTCCTGACCGACAGTTCCTGACTGGAGTAGTTTTCACTCCTGTTTTTCATCTCTTTGATGCTGAGGTCCTGGCCTCGGCTCAGCCGCCTGACGCTCCCACGTTATTCCCAAGGGGCGAAGAGGGGTCTTGTTACATTTTTTACACCAATAGAGTGTGCAAAAATGATCGTAAATGACCCCCAACATATCCATAGCTAGAGATGGGCTTGTGGTTCGCCCGACGGTCATTTCGCGCTCCAACTTTGCGTGTTCGCGATTCGCCGAACTTGCAAACATATGGAGAAATTTGCGCCCGCCATATTCTTTTACATTGTGAAGAACTTTGACCCATGACACATCCATCAGGTGGTACAGGACAGCCAATGGAGACGTTTCAGCACATGGACACACCCCCATGGACACACCCCTACCTTATAAATAAACCCGATTTGGCCGCCATTTTACATTCAGTGTTTTGCCAGTGTAGGGAGAGGTTGCTGTGTGGAGCAGGGACAGGCTGTTAGGGACACCAAACGCTAATAGGGCCACAAAAGTCATTATAAGGATTGGTATAGGTGTGCGATCTATAGGCGTGATACACAGAGGGGTGCGATATACTTATAATATACTTTTATAATGAGTCAAAAACACACAGATCTATATAGTGATCACCTGGAAGTCAGGGGCCTAGGGGCTAGGGGCTTACTAGGGCAATTTTTACATAGTGTAAGGTTCCAGATGGAGTCGCTCTTATCAGGGCGGGTGGTCTGTGGTTAGGCTATCAGGGCCAGAATAGCCCCCCCTGTAGGGCAATATCAGGGACAGTTCTTTGCCCACCCTGTCCTTCAATACCACATCATCTTCTAGCCCAGGGATGGATGTTTCTTGCTTTCCCTCCGGGATTCATGGATGTGCACTGGAACCCCCCAGATTGTGGTAGGACATATGGTGTCTGATTTGGTGCCGCCGAGCACTTGTTATTGCCGACCACATCTATGCTTTTTGCTTAAAGGGGTTATGCACTTTGTTTTAACTGATGATCTATCCTCTGGATAGATCATCAGCATCTGATCGGCAGGGGTCCGACAACCGGGATCCCCGCTGATCAGCTGTTTGAGAAGGCAGCGGTGCTCCAGCAGCGGCGCGGCCTTCTCGCTGTTTACCGCTGGCCTAGTATCAACTAGTATCAACTAGCGTGGCCGGGGCTAAGCTCTGTTCACTTGAATGGACCCTCATAGTAACATTATTAAAGGTTACGTTTTATCTTCATGTATATTCTAGTGGATCGCCTTCCTGGTATAATGTTATAATATACTTTCTATGTTAGACGGTATATTATAGTATATTTGTATTGTGCGGCAGTTGTGTGCGGTTCTGCTGCGATACCGCAGGTATACAGGGAGTGCAGAATTATTAGGCAAGTTGTATTTTTGAGGATTAATTTTATTATTGAACAACAACCATGTTCTCAATGAACCCAAAAAACTCATTAATATCAAAGCTGAATATTTTTGGAAGTAGTTTTTAGTTTGTTTTTAGTTTTAGCTATTTTAGGGGGATATCTGTGTGTGCAGGTGACTATTACTGTGCATAATTATTAGGCAACTTAACAAAAAACAAATATATACCCATTTCAATTATTTATTTTTACCAGTGAAACCAATAGAACATCTCAACATTCACAAATATACATTTCTGACATTCAAAAACAAAACAAAAACAAATCAGTGACCAATATAGCCACCTTTCTTTGCAAGGACACTCAAAAGCCTGCCATCCATGGATTCTGTCAGTGTTTTGATCTGTTCACCATCAACATTGCGTGCAGCAGCAACCACAGCCTCCCAGACACTGTTCAGAGAGGTGGACTGTTTTCCCTCCTTGTAAATCTCACATTTGATGATGGACCACAGGTTCTCAATGGGGTTCAGATCAGGTGAACAAGGAGGCCATGTCATTAGATTTTCTTCTTTTATACCCTTTCTTGCCAGCCACGCTGTGGAGTACTTGGACGCGTGTGATGGAGCATTGTCCTGCATGAAAATCATGTTTTTCTTACCTTGCAGACTTCTTCCTGTACCACTGCTTGAAGAAGGTGTCTTCCAGAAACTGGCAGTAGGACTGGGAGTTGAGCTTGACTCCATCCTCAACCCGAAAAGGCCCCACAAGCTCATCTTTGATGATACCAGCCCAAACCAGTACTCCACCTCCACCTTGCTGGCGTCTGAGTCGGACTGGAGCTCTCTGCCCTTTACCAATCCAGCCACGGGCCCATCCATCTGGCCCATCAAGACTCACTCTCATTTCATCAGTCCATAAAACCTTAGAAAAATCAGTCTTGAGATATTTCTTGGCCCAGTCTTGACGTTTCAGCTTGTGTGTCTTGTTCAGTGGTGGTCGTCTTTCAGCCTTTCTTACCTTGGCCATGTCTCTGAGTATTGCACACCTTGTGCTTTTGGGCACTCCAGTGATGTTGCAGCTCTGAAATATGGCCAAACTGGTGGCAAGTGGCATCTTGGCAGCTGCACGCTTGACTTTTCTCAGTTCATGGGCAGTTATTTTGCGCCTTGGTTTTTCCACACGCTTCTTGCGACCCTGTTGACTATTTTGAATGAAACGCTTGATTGTTCGATGATCACGCTTCAGAAGCTTTGCAATTTTAAGAGTGCTGCATCCCTCTGCAAGATATCGCACTATTTCTGACTTTTCTGAGCCTGTCAAGTCCTTCTTTTGACCCATTTTGCCAATAGAAAGGAAGTTGCCTAATAATTATGCACACCTGATATAGGGTGTTGATGTCATTAGACCACACCCCTTCTCATTACAGAGATGCACATCACCTAATATGCTTAATTGGTAGTAGGCTTTCGAGCCTATACAGCTTGGAGTAAGACAACATGCATAAAGAGGAGGATGTGGTCAAAATACTCATTTGCCTAATAATTCTGCACGTAGTGTATAGAGGGACAAGCGTTACTGGAACAAATCATTTCTACTGGTGTGATAGACCAGTCACCCCCCAAAACACTGATTGAAGCGGGGTGCTATATACCAATATACTTTCTTTATAGTGCATCTGGGTACTGTATAGTGCACTTGCGCATGCGCATACGCGAAAAATATATTGCCGATATTTCGCATTAAAAATAATAATGAATGGAGATCGCAGATTGGAATAATCTGGTGTCACTGTCCGTGTTGTGGGACTTTGTGCACTTCTAGTAAATATTTCTTGGCTGCAAATATGAGCAGAAGGTTTTTCAGGTTCGCCTGCCATTAAAATGAATGGGATCCGCCGCGAACTTGCGGTTCGCAAACATTTGATCGTGTTCGCGCGATCACGTTCGCGAACCATCCCGGCAGATGTTCGTCCATTACTATCCATAGCTTGCAGACATGTGACTGTCTGTCTGTGCTGTCACACAATGTCAGCCCTGCCTTTCTTAATCCTAAAATCTTTTGTGTCAAGTTACAATCCAAGGGCTCATACACACGATTGTATGGCCGCAGTGCCCGTGTTGTGGAGCGTAAAATTGACGTGAATGGGTCGGTGATCCGTAATATCCGGCAAAAGATAGGGCAAGTCCTATCTTTTTCGGAGCAGAGGTACAGATCAGAAGCACACGGAAACACTGGGAAGCCCTTCCGTGGCCGTCCGGTCTGTGCCTCCGCACTACAAAAGATAGGACATCTTATTATTTGCCGTATTTTGTGATCACGGACCCATTCAAGTCAATAGGTCCGCACTGGAGCATGGAGTTCACATGGCCCATGCCCGCGCATGGCAGACTGCTAATTGTGGACCGCAGCACGGGCATATCTGACCCCCACGACCGAGGACAGGCCATCAGTATCTAAGTCCATTTAAGGGGCTCATACCACAAACAGGATCAGTATGCAATGAGCGGGGCACATTATATAAGGTATATCACAATATACAATCAAAATATTGTACGGTTTTTGAATGTAGGCGACATTTCCTTCTCTGGTGGAGCCCCTGCTGCTTCATCTTCTCCGGCTCATTGTCTCCCCCTCCTCTCAGTGATCTTATAGTGACGCCTTCTATACATTCATCCCTGCTGCTGACAGCGGAGAAGGAGATTGTGAGGGCATTGCACACGGCGTGTATCTGTGGGGCTATGCAGAGAGGAGAGGGTTAACAACCGTCCTGGGGGATGAGCCCTGAAAACGGGAGGAAAAAGGTTTAAATGTCTGGATTAGGCCTCATGCACACAAACGTATTTCCTTTCCATGTCTGTTCCGGAGTTTTTTCTGACCGTATACAGAACCATTCCTTTCAATGGTTCCACAAAAAATACGGAAGTTACTCCGCGTGCATTCCGTTTCTGCATGTCTGTATTTCCGTTCCCCCAAAAAATAGAACACGTCCTATTATTATCCGCATTACGGACAAGGACAGAACTGTTCTATTAGGGGCCAGCTGTTCCTTTATGCTAATTATGGAATGCACACAGACGTCATCCGTATTTTTTGCGGATCCATTTTTTGCAGACCGCAAAATACATACGGTCGTGTGCATGAGGCCTTATTATGTAAAGAGTGAGCAAACTGCAGAAAAGGTGGGACCCGGGACGGCATCGCCGTGTCCATTACTGCAGGAATACAATGTAACTAATTCTATACAGTGTATATATATATATACAGACAGCACGTCCAACGTCCATTACTGCAGGAATACAATGTAACTAATTCTATACAGTGTGTGTATATATATATACAGACAGCACGTCCAACGTCCATTACTGCAGGAATACAATGTAACTAATTCTATACAGTGTGTATATATATATATACAGACAGCACGTCCAATGTCCATTACTGCAGGAATACAATGTAACTAATTCTATACAGTGTGTGTGTATATATATACAGACAGCATGTCCAACGTCCATTACTGCAGGAATACAATGTAACTAATTCTATACAGTGTGTATATATATATATACAAACAGCACGTCCAACGTCCATTACTGCAGGAATACAATGTAACTAATTCTATACAGTGTGTATATATATATACAGACAGCACGTCCAATGTCCATTACTGCAGGAATACAATGTAACTAATTCTATACAGTGTGTATATATATATATACAGACAGCACGTCCAATGTCCATTACTGCAGGAATACAATGTAACTAATTCTATACAGTGTATATATACAGGTCCTTCTCAAAAAATTAGCATATTGTGATAAAGTTCATTATTTTCTGTAATGTGCTGATAAACATTAGACTTTCATATATTTTACATTCATTACACACAACTGAAGTAGTTCAAGCCTTTTATTGTTGTAATATTGATGATTTTGGCTACAGCTCATGAAAACCCAAAATTCCTATCTAAAAAAATTAGCATATCATGAAAAGGTTCTCTAAACGAGCTATTAACCTAATCATCTGAATCAGCTAATTAACTCTAAACACCTGCAAAAGATTCCTGAGGCTTTTAAAAACTCCCAGCCTGGTTCATTACTCCAAACCGCAATCATGGGTAAGACTGCCGACCTGACTGCTGTCCAGAAGGCCATCATTGACCCCTCAAGCAGGAGGGTAAGACACAGAAAGACATGTCTGAAGGAATAGGCTGTTCCCAGAGCGCTGTATCAAGGCCCCTCAGTGGGAAGTCTGTGGGGAGGAAAAAGTGTGGCAGAAAACGCTGCACAACGAGAAGAGGAGACCGGACCCTGAGGAAGATTGTGGAGAAGGACCGATTCCAGACCTTGGGGGACCTGCGGAAGCAGTGGACTGAGTCTGGAGTAGAAACATCCAGAGCCCCCGTGTACAGGCGTGTGCAGGAAATGGGCTACAGGTGCCGCATTCCCCAGAAACAGCGGCAGCAGCGCCTGACCTGGGCTACAGAGAAGCCGCACTGGACTGTTGCATGTCATTCGGAAATCAAGGTGCCAGAGTCTGGAGGAAGACTGGGGAGAGGGAAATGCCAAAATGCCTGAAGT